>NW_027185446.1:485835-488335 GCF_022577435.1 Embiotoca jacksoni | reverse complement strand
GGGAACGCTGATGGAAACTTTTTACTGTTTTATGATTCTTTTTTTTTAATGAAATCCCCCTTTAAGGAATTAGCTGATTGGTTGGTTGCTGGGGTGAAGCTACCCCCCCGCCCCTCACGTCTCCTGCCTCCTCCTCAGCTGCATTTCGTCACATAGTTTTTAAACTCACATCATTTAACATATTAGAATAATAATCATAGTTATTAAATCATGTTTGTTTATTGTTTGTCCGACCAAATGTTCACTTCAAACTCAAAGATAAACTGATTGTATTTTTAGGGTCAAAGGTCACTCCAGAATTCAAATACTAGTTATGACAAACTTTCATGCAAACGTCAATCAGGATATAAAATGAAGTTATGACACTTTATAGACAAATATGCTTTTTTGCAGCAACGTCCAGATGTGAAGCATCGTCTGTTGTCACGGCAACGACTCTGTTCTATCAGAATCCGTTTTTTTGTTCATGTTACAAACGTTGAGTTGTCGGTTCAGAAATATGAACTTCATCTGACCTGATAAAAGCAGCTTCACTTTTACCTTTATTCAATTCAATTTAATTTATCGCCACATCATGTGACACATGACACACATTAAAGACTTCACAACAGAACTTTACAGTTATTTAAAGAGGAATCCAACAATTCAACAATTCACATGTAAGCAAGGACCGATCCAACGCTGACGAACGACAGCGTAGCGCGGCGTCATCATCGTCATCATCGTCATCTTTGTCCTTTAACTTCGTCTACTATGTGAGAGAAAAAGGTGCTGGAGACAAAACGCAGCGTTGAAATTAGAGGCGGTTGGAGAAGTTAGAGGAGAGATTGTTGGGTGACTTTGCCCTGCAGGTGTGACAGGGGAAGTTCATCTTATCAGATTGATGGAGACTGTCTCGCTATGGAGGAGGGAGAGGGGGAGGGGGGGCAGAAAAGTGTCTGTCGACTCCTCCTGATACCTGCCTCCCTGTCTGAGATGATATGGGAGATAATATTGATAATATTAAACGCAATAACTGTGTCTCAGCTCCCCTCCCCCGCTGCAGCCCTGCAGGATAAAATCAATGTGCCATTCAATGTGATTTATAGCTGAAAATAATGGCACTGTTTAGGCAGGGGGGGGTCTGTGTGTGTGTGTGTGTGTGTGTGTGTGTGTGTGTGTGTGTGTGTGTGTGTGTGTGTGTGTGTGTGTGTGTGTGTGTGTACAGTAGGTGTTGTCTGAGATGTGGTTGAAAGGTGGACGTGACGTGAAACTGGATGGTCTTTACCTCCGTGTGTGTGTGTGTGTGTGTGTGTGTGTGTGTGTGTGTTGATTTATTTGACGCTGCAGCCTCTCAAATGTCCATTAATAACAGCAGGGGGGGGGGGGGGGGGGGCATCACGTGGTCGTTTATGGCCCGTATCGATCGAGTGCTATCGCTGTTTATCGGAGCGGGAATGCGAAGGTAAACACGGCCTTTGTGCAGCAGGCGGAGGTGTTATCGGGGGGGGGGGGGGGTGGGGGGGGGGGAGAGGCTGGAGACAGGGCGGGGTTTAGATGGGGGGGAGGGGGGGGATGAAGAGCAGAAGTAATGAGGAAGACGAAGATTCAGACAAAGAACAGAAGAGAGGAGGAGAGCGTTTGGTGACAACAAACAACGTCTTTTATTTTCACATTTTCACTTTCCTGTCGTGTCGATGCAGAAAATCTTCAGAAAAACCTTCTTCACTGGTTTAAAAACAGTTTGAGAAGAATCGACCAACTTTCATCAGATGATTCCAACCTGAACCATGTTTTCACTTTTAAGACCGAGATGAGAAACTTTCCACCTAAAAACCAAAAGAAAGTGAGTGACTGACAGCTGTTGAAGCTGCTTCCTGTTGACGGACGTCTGACTTCAGAACATCTTCTGACACAATAATGAACACAAATTCACACAACTTAGCAAATTCCCGCCATTTCTTCCTCAAAAAACTGTCATGAACAGAAACTGCTGAAAGTTTGACATCATAAAGTCTCCTTTCAAAATAAAACAAAACTTTATTACCAACAAAAGTGTTGATTTCTAATCTTTTTGCTACTTACTGCAAATTTAACCTGAAACCCTCCGAAGTTTTTAAGAAAATCTGCCACAAAATGAAACAATTTTGATCGAAAGAATCACAAAAAAATCTTTTAAAAGAAAAACAGCAGCGAGTTGAATAATATTATTGATTATCTAGCGAGCAGTACGTTTATATTCATAAAAGTTCACTGATCAGAGATGTTGGAGCTCCGTGTTGGCAGCGTTTGAGTCACGTTAACCTTCGTCCTGATGATGATGTCACAGAGATGTGCAGGTCCGATAGGCCGAGGTGCTCTGATGGAACTATTAATCTAATCTAAATAATCACCAGGCCTGCTAATAGGAAGGGGGCGGAGCCAAGCGATGAACCAGCCCATAGCAGCCGCACAGGCAAAGTTCAGGGTACACACACACACACACACACACTCACACACACTCACTCACTCACTCACTCAC
>NW_027185446.1:475835-483335 GCF_022577435.1 Embiotoca jacksoni | reverse complement strand
GTCTTCAATGAGTTAAACAATGCAGGAAGATTACGACTATCTGCATTACTTCCTTTTCAAGCTGCGCACGTTTTATGTGTGTGTGTGTGTGTGTGTGTGTGTGTGTGTGTGTGTGTGTGTGTGTGTGTGTTCATTATCGTCCTGTCCCAGCCGCGTCCCTTTAACAGTAATTGCAGCGATATTAATTGCTGCGCGGTGGTTGATGGTAGCACCGTGATGCTGCACTGATACGGAGCCTCGCCTCCTTCTTCTCTCCTCCTCACAAACTAACTGGCGGGTGAGTGAGGCGGGGGTGGGGGTGGGGTGGGGGGGAGGAGGGGAGTAAGGGAGAGAGATAGCCCCTCTATCAGCTCCGGAGCAGGCGCTGTCTTTATCAGGAGCACGATTGGCAAAAAGGAAACTTTGACCGGTCTGAATTTTTCTCTTATCGTCAAGCCCCCCCCCCCCCCCCCCCCCCCCTCCATCCACCTTCTCCTCTGGTCTCTCCATCACCACTACCACCCCCCACCACCCCCCATCCTCCGCCCTCCTCAGAGTGTTCATCTCTTCTCCGTGTCGCAGCGGGACGACGGAGGACGCTGCTTCATGTGAACACGGAGACGAGCCGTGTGGAAATAAACATGTAAACATGCTTTTATCTCCTCACTCGTCTTCAAGCAGAAGTTCACAGCTTTTTTAATCTCAGGAGGTTTTTTTAGCAGCACGTCGTCCTGTTTCCCGTTTCAGTTTCGGTCTTCCAGCCTTCAGCCTCCTTTCTTCTTTCTGTTTGTTTGTTTGTTTGTTTTGTGAAGAGTTGCTGTGTTTGTTTATGACAGAAGAAATCACTCAACTTTATAGAAACGAAAACATGTCAAAAAAAAAAAGAAGCTTTACAGGAAATACGACATGAATTTCACACATGTAAAAATTCACGTGATCACATGTTCATGGGAACGTGTGCTTTGGATCATTTTCACGGTGTCGTGTGTGAAGCCGTGTAGATTCTCATGTGGAAACTTTCCCACATATTTTCCACACGTTATCATATGTGGCAATGTGTAGTGAACATGTCATACATGTGATCACATGTGGGAGGATGTAAAGACTCTGAAATTCACTCAAACAAACAAACATATCATAAATAGCTTGTTTAGATAAATTTGTGAGTTAATCCAGCAGTTTTGATGTCATAAATTTATTAAATATTGTTTCCTAAAATATTCAAAAGCTCATTTCAGAGACTCATTTCGTTGATCCGTCAGTCTGTTATGTGGTGGACATGAAGAAAGGTGCAAATTAAAAGAGTTTTATGATCATATTTTCAGGGCTTCTGTTTTGGTCAGCAGTTATTTTCATGTCATTTTGGACTATTTTCATCTCAGTATTTATTTAAAAACACAGCATCTGCATTAAAAATGACAAAAACACCAAACAAAAGAATGCTGAGTTGTTATGATGTGAAAACATCCAGTTTTCTCTGTATTATCATAAATATATATATAAATTGTTATTTATCTTCATAAATGTGCAAGTGTCTTCTACCACTGAATCTTCTGTGATGTTTCCATGAGAAGTTATTAAACATTAATCAGAGGAAAATAAAAGGCTCACTTATATTAAAATGATTAAAGAGCAGAAACATCATGAATCATCTGATCGATCCTTCACGGACTGAAACCTGCAGATTATTTATAACTCCAGTCTGAAGTTGAACTTTCTGATCAGAAATCTTCAACGTTTTCAAACTGAATCAATTAAATTAATTAACCTGAACATTAATCATCAGTATCATCAATGAAAATAATAATAATTTGCTAAGTTTCTGTTTTAAAAGCAGGAATTCAAGCAGCAGTGAAGATTTTACAACCAGTCGATCTGTGAAGGATTTATTTACATTAATTGATGAATAATTTTGTTTAAAAACGTCAGAAATAAACTCTAAAATGTTTTTATTTGAATCAAATCTTCACACGACAAAATACAAAAAAAATCTTTCATCAGAATAGTTCATGTTTCTTTTTTAATCGGTTCATCTGAAGATCAGGAAGAATAAAGTTTTTGGGTATAAATGATGTTTTCTAAAATTAAAACATGATGCATCGATCTGCTCAGATTCTTCGTGTTTTCTCACTTGGACTCTTTTTTTTTTTTTTAAACGAATATGAACTCGATGCGTCTGAACTCATTGAATATTAATCTGCTAATTATGTTCCGGAGCCTCAAAAAACAGGAATTATTGTGATCTTGAAACGCTGTAATTCCTCGATATGAACATTTTTAATTTCCTTTTGCTGTTTGTGTTCCAACCTTCTGATAATAATCTCTTTCATTTATTTAAATATTTGACTCCGTTGGACATAAAACAGAGAGAACGACATCCTGATAATCTTCTTCATTGCTGGACACAGTCTTCCTCACCCAGTAATGACTTGTTTGTATGTCAGGCTGAATAAATTCCTGAGTCATAGATGAGAGTCTTTCTGTTGCTTTTTATTTTCAACGTTTTTCCATCAAACCATCGGCTTTGTGGCTCCGATTGATATGAAAAAAAAAACATTAAAATTAAAGAGATGATAACTCAGAATGGATTAGAGGCTTCAGCAATTTTCACTTTCTGTTCGTCTTGAAACAATCAAGATGGTGTGTGTGTGTGTCCGTGTGTGTCTGTGTGTGTCCGTGTGTGTGTGTGTGTGTGTTCGTGTGTGTGTGTGTGTGTGTGTGTGTGTCCGTGTGTGTGTGTGTGTCCGCGTGTGTGTGTGTGTGTGTGTGTGCGTCTGTCTGTGTGTGTGTGTGTGTGTGTGTGTGTGTCCGTGTGTGTGTGTGTGTCCGCGTGTGTGTGTGTGTGTGTGTGCGTCTGTCTGTGTGTGTGTGTGTCCGTGTGTGTGTGTGTGTGTGTCCGCGTGTGTGTGTGTGTGTGTGTGTGTGCGTCTGTCTGTGTGTGTGTGTGTGTGTGTGTGTCCGTGTGTGTGTGTGTCCGCGTGTGTGTGTGTGTGTGTGTGTGTGTGTGTGTGTGTGTGTGTGTGTGTGTGTGTGTGTGTGTGTGTGCGTGTGTGTGTGCATGGTCCAGGTGGGAGCTGCTTCCTATCAGGGATGTCATGATACGCTGCAGCCGCCTGTTTAATCTACAGCGTGTCCACACTGCATGATATGCAAAATAAATTATGAAGAGAAGAATCTTCTGGATGACCTTGCAGGCTGCAGGCGGCCATATTTCTCCCTTGCTGCTTCAAATTCTTGATATGCAAATAGGTGTCACAGTAATCCGTCGTCATTCTCTCCCCACACACTCTGGAGGAACGAACAGCAGACGTGTTTTATGTCCGAATCCCTGGAACATCCTCCGGTTTGTTAAATATTAATCTGCACATGTTCCAGAACAGATGTCCGGACTCAGCTGGACTCAGCGCTGCTCGTAGTCTGTAAAATGGTTCTGATCCAGAAGTGTCTTCAGCTGCAATACCAGCGAGTGCCACTAGAGGTCGGCTCCAAAAAGCCTCCGGCTCCATAGACTCCCATTCAACTTCTCTCATCAAATCCAAAGTGAATAAAATGTGTCCATCAGTTATCTCGGTGTTGTTAGCTAAAGTCACTCCTTCTTATTAGTTTTCTGGAGGTCCATCTGAAAATAATCCCTCATTCATTAGAAAAGAAGATTCAAGAACACCTGTTTGTCCCTCCAGGAGTTTTTTTGTGATCATTTCAATCCAAAATGTTTAATTTTGCGGCAGGTTTTCCAAAAAATTACGATGTAATTTGTAATGTATTAAGTTTTGAGAGTTTTTTGCGGTTAAATTTCGTGAATAAGGAAAAATTGTGAGTCGAGAAAGAATTTTTTTTTTTTTTTTTTTTTTTTTTTTTTTTTTTAAGCACTACCTGATAAACAATAAATATGTAATCACTTCCTGTGATAATAATCCTGCTGCACATCACAGAAATACATTAGTTTTAACATCCTGGACGGTCTGATTCATTACATCGTGCTACATTAAACGTTTTTCTGTAAGCCGTCGTGTGTGTGTGTGTGTGTGTCTGTGTGTGTGTGTGTGTGTGTGTGTGTGTGTGTGTCTGTGTGTGTGTGTGTGTGTGTGTGTGTGTGTGTCTGTGTGTGTGTGTGTGTGTGTGTGTGTGTGTGTGTGTGTGTGTGTGTGTGTGTGTGTGTGTGTGTTATCATACAGTAGTTCATTATAATGGAGCATGAAGGTGAACTATTCACACATTATCACCGCCGAGTGTCTCATTTATTTGGGCTGAGATGTTGCTGGTGTCACATTTGCATAGCGAGGACACTCCCCACCTCCACGTCCCCCCCCCCCCCCCCCCACTCCACCTCCACGTCTCCCCGCCCCCCATCGACATGGCAGCAGCTGGAGGTGCGGCCTCACCGTCGCTCCGTCCGCAGATGATAAGACCTTTTTGTCTCCATCTTTGATCCGTCTGGACTCGGCAGCGATGATGTTTGTGGAAAAGCTTCCAGTTTTCTGCTCCGCTATTCACACAGATCCAGAACATCCAGCGGGCCAGAAACGCTGCACAACAGCCTGCTTTCATTATGGGATGGATTCACTTCTCAGGATCAAACATTCACCTTCACATCCAGTCAAAGAAAAGTAGTTAATACAGTGTGTGTGTGTGTGTGTGTGTGTGTGTGTGTGTGTGTGTGTGTTTTATCTGGTGAAACAGCAGCGTAGACGGTTAACTCCCAGCGTCAGGACTAGATGTGATCTCCAGACCAGTCGAGGTCAAAGGGGGTGAACTGGGTGACGGAGGGGCAGAATGGGGGGAGATAGAAGGATGAGGGAGATATAGTATGAAGAAGTGACAGTCAGACCAGCCACAGTACTTTCAGGACAACAGTGTTCATCGTCAGGCGGAGAAACAATCAGACGGTCACCATGGAAACATGAAACTTCTACTTCAAACTCTACTTCCAGTCAGTTAGCTCAATTCCAACAGCCCAGTGTCACAACACAGCGTGGAATAGACACGCCCCTCCACTACAGCGTGGAATAGACACGCCCCTCCACTACAGCGTGGAATAGACACGCCCCTCCACTACAGCGTAGAATAGACACGTCCCTCCACTACAGCGTAGAATAGACACGCCCCTCCACTACAGCGTAGAATAGACACGCCCCTCCACTACAGCACAACGTGGAATAGACACGCCCCTCCACTACAGCGCAACGTGGAATAGACACGCCCCTCCACTACAGCGCAACGTGGAATAGACACGCCCCTCCACTACAGCGTGGAATAGACACGCCCCTCCACTACAACGTGGAATAGACACGCCCCTCCACTACAGCGTAGAATAGACACGTCCCTCCACTACAGCGTAGAATAGACACGCCCCTCCACTACAGCACAACGTGGAATAGACACGCCCCTCCACTACAACGTGGAATAGACACGCCCCTCCACTACAGCGTAGAATAGACACGTCCCTCCACTACAGCGTAGAATAGACACGCCCCTCCACTACAGCACAACGTGGAATAGACACGCCCCTCCACTACAGCGTAGAATAGACACGCCCCTCCACTGCAGCACAATGTGGAATAGGCACGCCCCTCCACTACAGCACAACGTGGAATAGACACGCCCCTCCACTACAACGTGGAATAGACACGTCCCTCCACTACAGCGTAGAATAGACACGCCCCTCCACTATAGCACAACGTGGAATAGACACGCCCCTCCACTACAGCGTAGAATAGACACGCCCCTCCACTACAGCGTAGAATAGACACGTCCCTCCACTACAGCGTAGAATAGACATGCCCCTCCACTACAGCACAACGTGGAATAGACACGCCCCTCCACTACAGCGTAGAATAGACACGCCCCTCCACTGCAGCACAATGTGGAATAGGCACGCCCCTCCACTACAGCACAACGTGGAATAGACACGCCCCTCCACTACAACGTGGAATAGACACGTCCCTCCACTACAGCGTAGAATAGACACGCCCCTCCACTATAGCACAACGTGGAATAGACACGCCCCTCCACTACAGCGTAGAATAGACACGTCCCTCCACTACAGCGTAGAATAGACACGCCCCTCCACTACAGCACAACGTGGAATAGACACGCCCCTCCACTACAGCGTGGAATAGACACGCCCCTCCACTACAGCGTGGAATAGACACGTCCCTCCACTACAGCACAACGTGGAATAGACACGCCCCTCCACTACAACGTGGAATAGACACGCCCCTCCACTACAACGTGGAATAGACACGCCCCTCCACTACAACGTGGAATAGACACGCCCCTCCACTACAGCGTGGAATAGACACGTCCCTCCACTACAGCGTAGAATAGACACGCCCCTCCACTACAGCACAACGTGGAATAGACACGCCCCTCCACTACAGCGTGGAATAGACACGTCCCTCCACTACAGCACAACGTGGAATAGACACGCCCCTCCACTACAACGTGGAATAGACACGCCCCTCCACTACAGCGTAGAATAGACACGCCCCTCCACTACAGCACAACGTGGAATAGACACGCCCCTCCACTACAGCGTGGAATAGACACGCCCCTCCACTACAGCGTAGAATAGACACGCCCCTCCACTACAGCACAACGTGGAATAGACACGCCCCTCCACTACAGCGTAGAATAGACACGTCCCTCCACTACAGCACAACGTGGAATAGACACGCCCCTCCACTACAACGTGGAATAGACACGCCCCTCCACTACAGCGTAGAATAGACACGCCCCTCCACTACAGCACAACGTGGAATAGACACGCCCCTCCACTACAGCGTGGAATAGACACGTCCCTCCACTACAGCACAACGTGGAATAGACACGCCCCTCCACTACAGCGTGGAATAGACACGCCCCTCCACTACAGCGTAGAATAGACACGCCCCTCCACTACAGCA
Organism: Embiotoca jacksoni; assembly: GCF_022577435.1. Lineage (NCBI taxonomy): Eukaryota > Metazoa > Chordata > Actinopteri > Embiotocidae > Embiotoca > Embiotoca jacksoni. The sequence goes on along the minus strand of NW_027185446.1, from coordinate 476,451 downwards.
CAACGTGGAATAGACACGCCCCTCCACTACAGCGTAGAATAGACACGCCCCTCCACTACAGCGTAGAATAGACACGCCCCTCCACTATAGCACAACGTGGAATAGACACGCCCCTCCACTACAGCGTGGAATAGACACGCCCCTCCACTACAGCACAATGTGGAATAGACACGCCCCTCCACTACAGCGTGGAATAGACACGCCCCTCCACTACAGCACAATGTGGAATAGACACGCCCCTCCACTACAGCATAGAATAGACACGCCCCTCCACTACAGCACAATGTGGAATAGACACGCCCCTCCACTACAGCATAGAATAGACACGCCCCTCCACTACAGCGTGGAATAGACACGCCCCTCCACTACAGCACAATGTGGAATAGACACGTCCCTCCACTACAGCATAGAATAGACACGCCCCTCCACTACAGCGTGGAATAGACACGCCCCTCCACTACAGCGTGGAATAGACACGCCCCTCCACTACAGCACAACGTGGAATAGACACGCCCCTCCACTACAGCATAGAATAGACACGCCCCTCCACTACAGCGTGGAATAGACACGCCCCTCCACTACAGCACAAGGCGAGAATAACATGCAAATGCATTTC
>NW_027185446.1:465835-470835 GCF_022577435.1 Embiotoca jacksoni | reverse complement strand
GAAAAGATGGAAGGAAATCATGAAGGCAGAACAATCAAAGACATGTCACACAAAACCATGTGATGAGGCCTTCATCCTGTCAATCAACTGATGTGATGAGTCCTTCATCCTGTCAGTTGACCGTGTCCGTCCGGCCGTCCGATTCTCGTCATATCTCAGGAAGACGTTGAGAGAATTCCTTCAAATTTGGCACAAATGTTCACTTGGACTCAACAATAACCTGACAAGACATTGGTGGTCAAAGGTCAAAGGTCAACACCTCCTGGGATTTCTGATGCATTTGCATCCTCAGCAGATCAATAAAGATTGAGTGTTTTGTGTAAACACAGGACACCTTTCTTTTCCTGTCATTAACATGGCTGCAGTGTTGCTGTGTTTCCCACGAGGAGACGGAGAGCGGAGCAGCAAGGGGGGCGTTGGATTCGTCATTCAGCAGAGGTTAAACCCCACCTATTAGCGCCGGGTCGGAGCAGCACGCAGATAAAGATTTCCTGTTGTGTGGTGTCAAAAAATCGATAGCTCCGCCGCGATGTGCTCATTTGATATCAACAATAGTCTTTTTAAAAATCAATTAGGCCGGATAGAGAAGAGCATCAGTGTCTTTCTTTTCTCCCTCTTCTTCTTCACTGATATCCAATCAGGCCGGCTCTAGTCGGGAACGGAGCCCTCTGATTGGATGACGGGTTCGATGAACCTCGTGCATCGTCTTTGAATCTGAAGCTCAGAAAAACCTGCATGATGTCAGACAACCGCCGTCAGCTGTGACGTCATGTTGGTTTTAAACCAAAAGTTGAACGGTGAAGCTGAGTCCTCGTGTGCATCAGTGTACACTCTGTAGTCCGTTGGTTATTTATTTTTAATTTGAAATGTCAAAAAATAGATAAAAACTCACAGTTTCCAAACAGACTTTTGTTTTAAATGTTTTGACTCACAATTCAGAAAATAAATACTTTCAATTATTGTAATGAAAATTTGAGAAAAGCTAGAAAGTCTCACATTTTAGAGGCTTGAAGCAGCAAAGTTATTTTGTCAGTTTTGCTAATTACATGATTGATTATCAGAATCATTGGACATACATAGACGAATCAATAATGTAATTAGAAAGCCAAACTTTTGTCAGATTTTTTTTTACTGTATTTCTTTTTTCTTTCATTTCTCAGTAAGTTGAGTAGCCAAAGTCGTTGGTGTTTAATGTGCATCATAATGTTTTTTTTTAACCAAATGCATTCAAATGTAAACATTCAGTTCCACCAAGAAAATGTATCTTGCAATATTTGCAGCAGCCTGCAATTTTTCAAAATTCTTGCAATTTTCTTTAACAAATAATGTCATAAACAGAAGATCTACTGAAAGTATTATAAGATAAAGTCATCTTTCAAAACAAAACCATTTTACCACAAAAAAGTGTCATGAAAAGTAAAAAAAATATAAAAATAAAGAAATTCTTGAACTATTAATTTTTGCTAATTCCTGCAATTTTCGGTAAAAAAAACTGACGTAAAACTATTTGATCGTAACAATGCTGATTGGACTGAACACAAAAACTCACTTGAAACAAGAAAATGAAAGTGGGCCCGAGCTTTTTCCTTGTGGGATTCCACAAACTGCAAAATATTTTCATTTTCAAGGCAGCACCCGTGATGACAACGAATATCTGTCTCCTTTCAGAAAGAAATCTGTTTTATAATCAGTGGATAATGTTGACAAACCAAAACAAGAAGGAACGAGACTGAAATCAAACTCGATGAGATGGTGAACAATCTGAAGAGAACTGTTGTGGATTCTTCCCAAAGTTGTGGACAGTTTCCACTAAGTAAGCATTTATTAATAATATGACATATCAGGGAAGATAACAGCCCACCTGCAGGTTTAATTAATTTTCCTTCCAAGGCGAATAGATGTATCAACAATTAATCTACACCTGATGAAGTATAAAATAACATCAGGCTGCGTGACGAGAGGACATCTGAGAATATCTGCTGGTTTATAATGTGAACTCATTCATTTACACTGTTTCTCTGGGTTTTATTTCATGGTGAAGCCGTGAGCAAGTGTTGCATTCACTGACCTCTGCAGCCATCACAGCATCCTTCAATTTTACAAACTTCCCACCATTCACAAATTAATCAGCATTAAATCTTTTCCAACACGTGATTTACAATATGAATTCCACCCTCAGGCATTTTGGCCGAGGACACGCACACTGAAATCGAGTCTCAGTGTTTTAGTTTCTTTATCTCATATGTTCTGAGTCCAGAGACGAATGAATGGCTTTTGTGAGTCTGACAAAGACGGTGGGAATCGAACGATATGTGAGTTCACCTCCGACTCTTTAATGATGCTGCTGTTCCTCCGATATTTTCTCCTATTTTAACATCTTTCTCTTTTAAAATTTAAATCACATTTATACGTAACTTCAGGTCTGTAAAATGGTTCCGATCCAGAAGTGTCTTCAGCTGCAATACCAGCGAGTGCCACTAGAGGTCGTCTCCAAAAAGCCTCCGGCTCCATAGACTCCCATTCAACTTCTCTCATCAAATCCAAAGTGAATAAAATGTGTCCATCAGTTATCTCGGTGTTGTTAGCTAAAGTCACTCCTTCTTATTAGTTTTCTGGAGGTCCATCTGAAAATAATCCCTCATTCATTAGAAAAGAAGATTCAAGAAGACCTGTTTTTGGGGGCGTGTCTGTTTGATTGACAGGCCTGTGGTGCAGTCAGGTTACAGCTATCGGTGGGCGGGACGTAGTATCGTCAGGTTTCCAATCAGATGGGTCAGATCCATCGCTGGCTCCTCCCCCAGCTCGTCCAAATATGGTCACTTCCTGCTCCAAAATGACAAGATGGTGACACCTGAAATGCCAAACTCTACTTCATAACGAGTTTACAAGCTGATGTGTGATGTCATTACATGGGCACCAATACAGTCACCACCGAGTTCCTGGTTCGATTCCGGGCTGAATTGTAACAGCAAAAACAGATCTTGAGTCCATTTCCTCTCATTTCTGTCTCCACTCGCTAAATAAAGGATAAAATAATACGAATCTTTATTTTGTACATCCATCATTAACACAGTAATTCTCCAATAATGGACTGAATGTGTAAAAACTTTGATTTGTGTAATTCAGAGGAGACTAATTAAAGTGTCAGGAAGCAGCGTTGATCCATAAATCCTGGAACATCATCATCATGGTCTCTGGTAACGGCTGCTGTCTGGTACCTTCAGCACTGCTCTGTCGCCCCCCCCCCCCCCCCCCCCCCCCACACACACACACACGCACACGCACACACACACACCCCACCCCCGCCCCACTCATCGGTTAATTGCGTTACTCATTTCATTAATGACGGACTGATTGTTTTATTGTGTTGGCTCGTCAAAGAGGGCTGGACGCCCCAGTGGCTGCTGAAGCGTCCGTATTGATAAGCCTTTGTATGTGTGGAGCTGCTGACGGGGTGGGGGTGGGTGTATTGGTGTGATGGTGTATACAGGCTGTGTTTGTGTGTACCTGTGTGTATTGTGCGTGTCCGTGTGGATACTGAGGAGCTGCTTGATATTGATAACAAGCCCCATGTTTTAGGGAACGGGTCGTCCGCCGCTGACAGTGTGTGTGTGTGTGTGTGTGTGTGTGTGTGTGTGTGTGTGTGTGTGGTATCATGCAGAGGGAGGGTAGCAGCAGCCTGTGCAGCCTCATTGATAAGGTTATTACGGAGGTCTGTGGTGGGCAGGAGGGGTAATTAACAGGGATTAGGATTGTTGGAGGCCTCGTGTTACCGTGGTGATCACGGCTAACCTGTTGGGATTAGTGAGCAGCTCTCATTAGTGGAGGTGCACCGATAGCACCTCCTCCCCGCCGTACGAGAAGAGCTTTATCTTAGAGAGACGTCACTGATGCTACCGACAATTAACCAGTTAGAATCTACTCTGAGTTTATATTTTATTTGTTAGTCAGATGTGTGTTGGAGCTCGTACGACTGTATTAAACAAGTTTAACCTTATTACACAGTAACATGTGATCAGTTCAGAAGTGTAAATGCACCCAGGACACATTATAATATATATTATAATCTGACGACTATCAGAGGTGGTCTGAGACTTGTGTGTCCACTGAAGGACCTCCTGCTCAGCTGAGGTCCTCTGAATAATCAGCAGAATTAATATCCAGTAGAAAAGCTGGACTGTGTAATGGTGAAGAGCACAGCTCAACCTAAACCAGTCCTAACCCAGCAGTAGGTTAAACCAGTCCTAAACTAGTCCTAACCCAGCCCTAAATCAGTCCTAAACTAGTCCTAACCCAGTCCTAAACTAGTCCTAACCCATCCCTAAACCAGTCCTAACCCAGCCCTAAATCAGTCCTAAACTAGTCCTAACCCAGTCCTAAACTAGTACTAACCCATCCCTAAACCAGTCCTAACCCAGCCCTAAATCAGTCCTAAACTAGTCCTAACCCAGTCCTAAACTAGTACTAACCCATCCCTAAACCAGTCCTAACCCAGCCCTAATTCAGTCCTAAACCAGTCTTAACCCAGTTCTAAATCGGTTCTAAACTAGTCCTAAACCGGTTCTAAACCAGTCATAAACCAGTTCTAAACCAGCTCAAATCCAGTACAGACCCCATGTAGAACCAGTCTAGACCCCATGTAGAACCAGTCTAGGCCCCATATAGAACCAGTCTAGACCCAATGTAGAACCAGTCCTAAACAGATGGACTCCGTCGCTGGAATGAAACCAGCAGACGGAGCTTGAGGGAAATAAGTGACGGACTCATCGCGTTTCAGTGTCAGAAACATCTGGAAGTTTGGACCCGACTCAGAGAGGATGTGATGCAACAGGTCGGAGGGAGAAGTTAATATGTGCGTTGGCTCACTGAGGTCAGACCTTCACGCCGTTTCACAACAAGGGTCGGCGGAGCGGGTCGGCCCGATAAGCCTCCCACGTGGTGCCGGATCGGCCAATGACGTCGCAGGCCGGCTGGACATTGATGGAGACCCGAGATAAAGT
>NW_027185446.1:450835-458335 GCF_022577435.1 Embiotoca jacksoni | reverse complement strand
TGTGTGTGTGTGTCTGTGTGTGTGTGTGTGTGTGTCTGTGTGTGTGTGTGTCTGTGTGTGTGTGTGTGTGTGTGTGTGTGTGTGTGTGTGTATGTACGAGCGTGCCCCCCCCCCCCCCCCCACCACCACCACCATGGTCCTCTTCCTCCTCTAAAGTCAATCTCTATTCTTTTGAGGACTTTATGTTCATATAGAAAACATCTCGTTGACCCTTAAAACTTAAAACACATTTTCTCTCTTCTTCCTCATTTCTGCCCACCCCCCCTCCCCCCTTCCCACCCCCATTCCTCCACCCCCCCATCTGTGGACTGAAAGAGTGAGGAGACGGACCTTCGGTATCTGCTTGAGATAGAGGCTGTAATCTCACATTCCTCCTGTGTTTCTCCCCCTGTCACTCCACATCCTAACCCCCCCCTCCTCCCTCCCTCCCTCCTCCCTCGGGGGTCAGCAGAGGTCAGGGCTCTCCTCCTCAGAGTGTTGGACAGGAGAAATCTGCTCATCTCCTGCTGCTCCGCCAAAACAACCGAATTTTAGACCGAAAACTCGTCAGATGTAAAGAATGAACTCTGATATATATTTAATATATATTATACAGAATAATATTTAATATTCAGGGTTATGAAGCTGTTTTCATGCAGTCAGAGTTGTCTGTGATCATTTACAACTGTGGTTTGAAGCTGCTCATCATAACGACGGTCTGATCAGCTGAGCAGTCGGAGGTTCACTCCGGTCAAATGTGCTGACCTTTTATACGACCTCATTTCTACATGAGTCCACCAATCACAACGCAGCGTTACAGCTCGTGATGAAGAGCAGGAAGGAGAATGAAGCTGCTCGCTGAGAGTTTGTGTTTAATAAAAGGAGACCAGAGATCTTCAGTATCACATTGATTTAAAAGAGAAGCGTTTACGTTTCGTTGTCTGGAGCTGATGTGGCGTCGCGTAGCGCGCAGCTACGAGGAAAACTAGTCGACACCGATGATCTCATAAAGTAGTATTTAAAAAAACATGTCGTCTTCTCTGTCGGGTTCATCAGTGATGATAAAACCATCTGATTCCTGTCAGACTTGGATCTGAAGTGTTGTTTTTCAGTATCAGAACCTCTTGGATCGGTTCTGTTCTGTTTCAGGTGAATCGTGATTCAGCTCTAATGTGAAAAGTTTCTTTCCTTGTTGATCCGTTTGGTTCTGATCTAACTGGACCTTTGTGTCTGGACCCGGTCGTCCCCTCCATCGTACATCTCCCTGCTGTGGACATGTTTTCACCGGGCTGTCTCTGCTTCATCACATCTATCTCACTTCTACCATCTGTCTTCTTCCTCCGGGCTTCACCCCCCCCCCCCCCCACTCCCCCTCAACTTCTGCCTCCACACATTTGCTTCTTATACAGATAAGTGATCGGTTCCGTACGAAAACTCCTGCAGCACCACCTGGACACAAACACATCCAGACTTGTAGGGTTGGATGCGTCTTGGCTGTGTGCTGTTGTGGGTGGGGCCAGTTTGTCAGCTCCAGACAGATCAGGGCGGGGCTTAGAGACCCGGTCCTCCCTCCCCCTCCTGCAGATCGGCGCCGTGTTAACTGGCCTGTGTCGTATGGAAATCCTCCATTTGCATGTGCTGAGAATGAGCTGATGTGTTTGAATGTATTCTGCCTGATACGGCTGTTGGACCTCAGAACAGTATAATAATGTTGACTGATCAGCTGATCGCTGCCTGGCTGCTGATTCCTCACACTTTTTGGTTGAGTGAACAACCAGGTCCTCGTCAGCGGAGCCTCCCATGGCAACCCGCCGCTCCTCCGATTGGATCGCACGCCACAAATCTGATATTATATCTCCTCGGCTTCTGATTGGATGCTGCTTTAATTAACTGATAGTGCGGGCGCGTGTGATTGGACAGAAGTTGTGGGATTGTTGTGAAATGTGAGCTGAGATGAAGGATGAAGCGATGAAGTGTTCGCTGCATCTGTTGCGTCCTCCCGGAGGACGGAGGTCCGCGGAGGAGGAACTCCCCCGTCATCCCTCCACCCCCCACCCCAACCCCAACCACCACCCCCCCCACCCCCGACGCTGTGCTTCGTGGAACAGGCCGCCTGAAGGCTCGATCCTAGAAGGAGCAGAGGAGGGGAGTTCAAAGCGTTATCACGCGCCGAACGTCTTTTCATCATGTTTTAGAAACAAGCGTTCGCACTAATCCCCCAATAATCTCTCCAGGAGAACCGGGCCGATAAGGAGCCACCCACGGCTCCTCCAACTCTTTTTGGGTAGTCTCTTCTCCCTCTATCTCTCCTCCTCCTCCTCTTCCTCGCTACCCTGGAAGGACGAGTGAAGGTGATCTCTTCCTCCTCCTCTTCCTCCTCCTCCTCCTCCTCCTCCTCCTCTCTTTTTTCGGTTTGTTTACATCCTGATTTGGATCTTTACAGTTTATCTGGACTCATCAACAGTGGTTCTGTTTCTCTCTCTCCTCCGCCCATCAAATTACAATGTTAATTAAAATGCTGCTCCTCCACCAGATGACAGATCCATGATTATGGTGAGTGGTTAGACACCTTCTGCCTCCCCCCTTCCCCCCCTCCTCCAGAACAACGGGATGCTCCTTCTCACAGAGGAGTTAAAGACTTTGATTTCCTCGACTATCTTCCTGAACCATGTTGGAGTGTTCATGGAGCTCATCCTGCAGCCCGAGGCCTCCACAGCGGAGGAGTGTGTGTGTGTGGGGGGGGGGAGGTGTGTGTCATCATCACATCATGACATCATCATCACCATGACATCATCATCATGAGCCTCCCTGCAGAGATCCTCTGTCCTCCAAACAGAAGCTGAACTTCAGAGACTTCCAACAACAACGTCTTCATCTTCAACCCTCGATGACCCGGAGCTTCACACTCTGGGGAGAACCAATCAGTGTTCACCTCATACCTGTCCTATGATTGGACAGCAGCTGTCTGTCAATCTGGAGGGTGAGAAATCTGCAGAAAAGAAGTACCAATGAAGAGGAAGAGGAGCAACAGAGAGAGGAAACACAGAGGAAGAGGAGAGAGGAAGAGGAGCAACAGAGAGAGGAAACAGAGAAGAAGAGGAGAGAGGAAGAGGAGCAACAGAGAGAGGAAACAAAGAGGAAGAGGAGAGAGGAAGAGGAGCAACAGAGAGAGGAAACAGAGAAGAAGAGGAGAGAGGAAGAGGAGCAACAGAGAGAGGAAACAGAGAAGAAGAGGAGAGAGGAAGAGGAGCAACAGAGAGAGGAAACAAAGAGGAAGAGGAGCAACAGAGAGAGGAAACAAAGAGGAAGAGGAGAGAGGAAGAGGAGCAACAGAGAGAGGAAACAAAGAGGAAGAGGAGAGAGGAAGAGGAGCAACAGAGAGAGGAAACAGAGAAGAAGAGGAGAGAGGAAGAGGAGCAACAGAGAGAGGAAACAGAGAAGAAGAGGAGAGAGGAAGAGGAGCAACAGAGAGAGGAAACAAAGAGGAAGAGGAGCAACAGAGAGAGGAAACAAAGAGGAAGAGGAGCAACAGAGAGAGGAAACAAAGAGGAAGGAGGAGCAACAGAGAGAGGAAACAAAGAGGAAGAGGAGAGAGGAAGAGGAGCAACAGAGAGAGGAAACAAAGAGGAAGGAGGAGGATGAAGAGGATGAAGAGGATGAGGAGAGGGGAAGAGGAGCAACAGAGAGAGGAAACAAAGAGGAAGGAGGAGGATGAAGAGGATGAAGAGGATGAGGAGAGGGGAAACCTCTCCTGCTATCAGTGATCTTCATCTCCGTTCTTTCTAAGAGCCTCATTTTCAAATCTCTTATCTCCGTTTTAAGTATCGCAGTTTCATATTTTTACATGTCATTTGCATGCAGCTCATCAAACCTGGCTGCTTCTTTCTCTGGCGCTCAGAGGTGTGCGGCGACGTGCACGGCCGTGCACGAGTGAGCTTCATCATCTTCATCCTCTTCATCCTCCGCCTGCACATACTGTACCTCAATATTTAAACCTGGTGAGCAGAAAAAACAGAGCAGAGAAAGATCCTGTGTCTCTGCTGGATGTTGGAGACATGCTGTGTGTGTGTGTGTGTGTGTGTGTGTGTGTGTGTGTGTGAGGCGGATGAGAGCAGGTTTCTGATTTTTATCTGCCTTCCTTTTCTTCTTTGTATTTTGGGAGGATTCACACACTGACCTCTTTGTTTGGGACAGTGAGTCTCCCCTCCTCCTCCTCCTCCTCCTCCTTCTCCTTCTCCTCCAAACCCCTCCAAACTCCCGCATCAGGACAGGAACCATTTCCTGTAGCCGAGAGATAGAAGGAGAGACGGAGGGAGAGAGAGGAGGAGGAGAATGGGAGATGAAGACAGAAAGAAAGAGGTGAATAAAAGGAGACAGTGAAAGAGGAGACGGGAGGAGGGGGAGGAGGAGGAGAGAGGGAGGGATGACAGTGAATGAATGAATGAAGGGTTGAAAAGGTCAGCGAGGAGCACGGCGGCTCGTTAAAGGAGCAACAAAATTTCAAAACACTTCGAAGGAGTTTTAGAAGAAAATACAGATTTGATTTGATTTCTGGATCTGTAAAATCTGCATCTTTCAGTTTTGTCCTTCATAATGAATAAACAGGACTTCAGGTGAATTCTGTAGAAGATAACCGTCTTTAGGAGCGTCTGACATACGAATATTAGCTGATATTATTCCATATTATTTGACGTATTAAACTCCTGTATGTGTTAGAGGTTCCTGACGTGTTGCTTCCTGCTCAGCCGGTGACATCATCACTTATTGACTTGTTCCACGTGTAATGACCCCGAGGTCATGACCTCCGCTCAGTGTGAACCAGAGACGAGCTGATGATGGTGATGATGATGATGATGATGATGGTGATGATGAACAAACACACCAAGTCCCTGGAGGAGGAAACTGACAGCTGTGAGGAGAAACCTTCATCTGCTTGTCTGCAGGGGGGTGCTGCTGGGTGGAGGGGGGTTGGAGGAGGGTTGAAGGAGGGACGAAGGGGTGATGAAGGGGTGACGAAGGGGGTGACGAAGGGGTGACGAAGGGGTGACGAAGGGGTGACGAAGGGGTGATGAAGGGGTGACGAAGGGGTGGGGAAGGGGTGGGGAAGGGGTGACGAAGGGGTGACGAAGGGGGTGACGAAGGGGTGACGAAGGGGTGGGGAAGGGGTGACGAAGGGGTGACGAAGGGGTGATGAAGGGGTGATGAAGGGGTGGTCCCCCCCTTTATGAAGTGTGTATCGTACACGGTGACATGAGGGAAAGTTCTCTGCTGCTGCCATCATCATCACGGATGTTTGGTCTGGGGACAAAGGGGAGGGGAGGAACGGGTGTGAGGGGAGAAAGGGGATGTGAGGGGAGGAACGGGAGTGAGGGAAGGAAGGGGAGGGGAGTAAGGTAGGGGGGAGGAACGGCAGGTGAGGGAAAGAAGGGGAGGGGAGGGAGGAAGGGAGGGAGGGAGGGGAGGAAGGGAAGGGAGGAAGGGAGGGGGTAGGAACGGGAGTGAGGGAAAGAAGGGGAGGGGGGGAGGGAGGGAGGGAGGGAAAGAAGGGGAGGAGAGGAAGAGAGGGGGGAGGGGAGGGGAGGAAGGGAACAGAGTGAGAGAGAGAAGGAAGAAAATGAAGAAATGAAATCAGCATCATTTGCATTCAAGTTTTATCAGCGTGGGAGGAGGCGTTTTTCAGGGCTGATAAGGTGGAGGGTTGGAGGGGGAGGTGTGTGTGTGTGTGAGTGTGTGTGTGTGTGTGTGTGTGTGTGTGTGTGTGTGTGTGTGTGTGTGTGTGTGTGTGCGTGTGTGAGTGTGTGTGTGTGTGTGTGAGTGTGTGTGTGTGTGTGTGTGTGTGTGTGTGTGTGTGTGTGTGTGTGTGTGTGTGTGTTATATGTAGAACTGACTTCAGTAAAAGAAGGTGCTTCCAGAGTTCAGATGTGTTTGCACTCACACACACACACACACACACACACACACACACACACACACACTCACACACACACACACACACACACACACACACACTCACACACACACACACACACACACACACACACACCTCCCTGTCCTCACTACAGCTGTAAGGTTGTGTGGATGTGGATGGGGGTGGGATGGGGGTGGGATGGGGGGGTTAATATCAGACCAAATAATTAGATTTGCTATCGTGCAGCAGAGCGGGATCAGCAGATTAAAGGCTGCGGCTGCTTAATATTCATGAGGGGACCTGGACGAAGGGCTTAGTCGGAGGCTCAAACGCTCCTCCAGCTTAAGGCGCCACTCTCAACCAAGATGGAGCTCTGGTGGAGGAGGCCTGCCGTCCCCCTGATAGGGTGATGGAGGTGGGAGGGGGGGGTGTCTTGATGTGATGATGATGTTTTTACGACATCCCTCTTCTTCGTCTCAACTCTCACTTGGTAAAATCATTCAGACAGTTTGCTGACAGAAACCCGGCGGTCCTGGTTTTTCCGAGGTTCTGTGGGCAGTGAAGGCAGCGCGGAGGTTCTGGACAGCAGCAGGTCCGGTGAGGCCGGCGCTGCTGAGATCAAAGCTGTGTGTGTGTCTTTGACATTAACATTGAAATACCTTCTGTTTGTATTGAATTTAGTATCAAATATTATGGGATGTCGGGGGATTTCGGCGGTGTTTGGTACCGACTTCAGAAGTTCTACCGGGCCGACGCGCCAACACTTTTTTCAGACAGGAAATAAAACGTTTTGATCCGCTCCCGTTTGCCCTGTTGATACAAACACAAGACTTCCCGTCGCAGTTTAAACTAAAAACCATCTCTGATGGGGGCGTGGCCAGACCCTGTGCCACCCTTTTCTTAATTCTTACCTTCGTGGTGCTTCAGTGACTCACCTGTCGCAGGTAGGACGCTTCAGTGACTCACCTGTCGCAGGTAGGACGCTTCAGTGACTCACCTGTCGCAGGTAGGACGCTTCAGTGACTCACCTGTCGCAGGTAGGACGCTTCAGTGACTCACCTGTCGCAGGTAGGACGCTTCAGTGACTCACCTGTCGCAGGTAGGACGCTTCAGTGACTCACCTGTCGCAGGTAGGACGCTTCAGCACGTCAACTCTTTCTGTTCCGACTCTGAGATCGGAACTGAAGTGAAAAGAGTTGTGCCAGCATCCAGCTGTACCTCTCCTCCACATCTCTGGTATCATCATCTGCTGGCCTGGTTAATTACACACACACACACACACACACACACACACACTACTACACAGTAGTTGTGTGTGTGTGTGTGTGTGTGTGTGTGTGTTGCAGGTCGACAGATTATCAGTTAGTGAGTTCAGTCCTTCTGATCAAACCTTCCATCTGCAGCTCTTCTGGATTCACTCGTATGTTCCTGTTTCTAACAAAGCTCCTTTTTCCTGAATCCCAATGAGACCAGCGGCGGGAATCCTAAAATAAAAACACATCACTGTCCTCACGTCTGCAGCTGGGACGTCTCCGTCTGCTTCACGTCGTCACGTCGAGGCCGAAATGCAAATTACAAAAATTCACAGACTGTTTCCAAAAGAGTTCGTAGTT
>NW_027185446.1:415835-443335 GCF_022577435.1 Embiotoca jacksoni | reverse complement strand
CCGGACTGCTGGATCGGCCGTCTCCCTCTGACCTCGGACGTCTCAGCAGCCAACTGCAGCGTCTTCAGCCGCGGTGAGCGTCGCCTCCACCTGAGAGTCTCCTGGTGTCTGACTGGATGCATCAGTGTTGTAACTGCACCGGTCCACCAGGGGGAGCCTCTGAGCCGCTCCAGGACTCAGTTTACACATCAGAGTCTGTTTTTTATGTTAAAAGTGTCTCAGATTGAGTCATTTAAACATCTGTACTTCCTCCGGTGGCCACCAGGAGGCTCTGTGGATGAACACACCTGTTATACAGCATGTTTCCAGAGTTCTTAGTTCTCCAGGTGTGACTCCACCCTCTTCTTGTTCCCAGCTGGCAACTTGTTCTGTAAGGTGACCTCCGAGCTGGCGGCAGGGGAGCGGCTCCTGGCCTCTCTGGCTCCTCCCCCTGGCTCCTCCTCCTCCTCCCTGCTGGTCGGGCTCTCCCCTCAGAAGCCAGCTGCGGTGAAGGAGGAGCCTCTGTACCCGGCGGCACTGCGCTCCGACATCCAGCTCCTCCCACAGCAGGCCGGCATGGCGGCCATCTTGGCCACGGCTGTCGTCAACAGTGAGTGTCAAACGTTCAGTGTATTTTATTGATGAAGTCATCAGTGAGAATTGGATTGATTTAAATTTAAATCATCTCCAGGATGCAAAGTGGAATCAAAGATATAAAAAATACAAACATACAAGTAAATATACAAAGAATAAGTATTTAAAGATGTATAACATTCAGTGATTTATGGCCTAAAAAGAACAAAAGCTCTCCTGCTTTACATTTGGTCCCACTGCTGTAAACTGAGACCTGCAGGTTGTTCTAAAGCTGTTATGTTCTGCTTGACCACAAGATGGCAGCGTAGCTCTTTAACACTCACCGCTGCTCCACAAAGTTTCCTTGAAGAAATAAAACTATTAAATCAAGAAAATAAAAACAAGAAGAAGCCAAAGTGAAACAGAGCAGAATGTAGGAGCAGGAGGTTAATGTGGGAAAGAGTGAAAATAAATCTGTTTTTAAACTCTTGTAGAGAGGAAGACGAAGGTTGTTCAGAAGTTTAGATGAAACAGAAGAACTGGTCGGTTTAGATCAAAAAACGCTGAAGAGCTGCTGGTTAAAAAATCGGAGAGCAACATTTTAGATTTGTTCTCGTCTGAGATCTTTGAGTGAAGTCAGTTAGATTCACATCAAACTGGATTTGTGTAAATGCTGAAGTGTGTGTGTGTGTGTGTGTGTGTGTGTGTGTGTGTGTGTGTGTGTGTGCGTCTCAGAGGACATCTTCCCGTGTAAGGACTGTGGTATCTGGTACCGCAGCGAGCGGAACCTGCAGGCCCACCTCATGTATTACTGCGCCAGCCGGCAGAAGCAGCCGGCCGCGGCCGCCTCGCCGCCGCAGGACAAAGCCAAGGAGTCGTACCCCAACGAGCGCGTCTGCCCGTTCCCTCAGTGCAGCAAGAGCTGCCCCAGCGCCAGCTCTCTGGAGATCCACATGCGCACGCACAGCGGTGAGACGCTTTATTATGCAGCAAAACAAACAGCTTACACAGCTCATTTCTGGCCCTGCGATCAAACATCAGGTCTGTCAGCTAAAACATGTCGACTGAGAACACAATTATTTGCACTGCAGACAAATGAGCTTTTTCAGTTTTTTTGGTTTTGGTTACAGAATTCAGGATTTTTCAGGAAAAAGTTTTTGACGTGAAAACAAAAGTTTCTGATTCGAAACAAAAGTTCCATTTGGCCAACAGACCATCAGAACAGAACATCCGCTCGATCGCTGTAACTTCCTGTCCGTCCACGTCGTCTCCGCAGGTGAGCGTCCGTTCGTCTGTCTCATCTGTCTGTCGGCGTTCACCACGAAGGCGAACTGCGAGCGCCACCTGAAGGTGCACACGGACACCCTGAACGGAGTGTGTCACGGCTGCGGCTTCGTGTCCACCACCAGAGACATCCTCTACAGCCACCTGGTCACCAGCCACATGGTCTGCCAGCCCGGCTCCCACAGCGAGGTCTACTCTCCGGGCCCGGGCCTCCCCAAGCTGCCGCTGTCCACCGGTACGTCCGCCGCGCGTCCTTCTGTCTCGGCTCTGTCGCCACCAAACCCGATGTTTCATCTGTCTTCTGTCCTCGTCAGGTCTGAGTCCCGGAGACTCCGGCGTGGTGCTGAAGTGTCAAGTCTGCGGCCACAACTCGGACTCGCCCGCTCAGCTTCAGCAGCACGTTCGGACCCACCTGGAGGTCCGGGTCCCGGCCGAGAGGAGCCCCACCCCTCGCCAGAGCGCTCCGTCGTCGGTGGACCGCCCCCAGCCGTCCCCCCAGGAGAGGGAGCCGCTGGCCTGCGTTCCCAAACCGGACTCCTCCAGCCCCGGTACCGACGGAGGCTCGGCCACGCCCCGAGACTTCAGCCCTCCTGACGGCCCCCCCGCGGAGCTGAAGATCAAAGAGGAGCCGCGTTCGGACTCCGACGCGGAGGAGCAGCCGATGGAGACGAAGGAGGACGGAGAGGAGGAGGAGGAGGAGGAGGGCGATGAAGAGGCGAGGAGGAGGACGGGTGAGGAGCCCACCCCCTCCTCCTCCTACCAAGCATCCGACTCCCCAAAGAGTCCGCCCGCCACAACCGTGAAGGCAGAACCGACGAGCCCCACCCCCGGCTCCAGCCCCGCCCACGTGGGCGGAGCCGCCTCCGTCGTCCCCGGAGGAGCGATGTTCCTGCCGCAGTACATGTTCAACCCCGAGGCGGCCATCTTGCCTCAAGCTTCGGAGATCCTGGCCAAAATGTCCGAGATGGTCCACAGCCGTCTGAAGCAGGGCCAGACGGTCGCCCAGGGCAACCCGGCCGCCTTCTTCCCCTCGGGACCGGCCGCGCCCGCCGCCACGGCGACCCCGCCTCACAAAGGAGCCACCTGCTTCGAGTGCGACATCACCTTCAACAACATCAACAACTTCTATGCACACAAGAGGCTGTACTGCTCCAGCCGGCACCAAGGAGACGCCTCCGCCTCCGCCTCCGCCTCGGGCTTCGGGTCGACCCGAGACGCCGCCCCCGCCGCGGAGCCTTCCGGCGGGGCGCACGCCTCCTCCGCATCTCCTCAGGGTGGAGCGTCGAGCCGAGCGGCCTCCGACTCTCCGACCGACTCCGACCCTGCGGGAAGCGGAGCGGCCGAGTCCAAGAGGACGGTGGAGGTGAAGACGGAGACGGCGGCGGGGAGGGAGGGAATATCCTCCTCCTCTGAGGGGGAGGGCGGAGGAGGAAGCGTAGGAGGAGGAGGAGCGGGAGGAGGAAGAGCGAGCGAAGGCAGCCACAGTCCCGCGAGCGGTTCTGCCGAGGACCTGGACGACCACCCGAACGCGACCTTCTGCCAGGCCTGCAACATCCGCTTCAGTCGCCACGAGAACTACACCGTCCACAAGCGCTTCTACTGCGCGTCCCGCCACGACCCGTCCAACCACCGAGCCTCGCACACGGCCAAGAGCACCGCCGCCTTCCTGCCGCAGCCCGTCCGCACGCGCAAGAGGAAGAAGATGTACGAGATCCACATGGCCAGAACCGAAGCCTTAGCGAACGCCGCCGCCGCCGCCCCCCCCCTCCCCCTCCGTTCTGGGTCTGGCGGTGAAGCAGGAAGTTTCCCCCGGCGGCGCCGGCGGCTCCAGCCCCGAAGGAGACGGGCCGATGGACCTGAGCAAGAGGCCCCGTCTGACGGAGACGCCGCGGCACGGCGGCGGGATGCTGCCGGCGCCGCCTCTCTCCGACTACCACAAGTGCACCGCCTGCAGCATCAGCTTCAACAGCATCGAGAACTATTTGGCCCACAAGACGTACTACTGTCCCGCCACCACGCTGCAGCCGCACACGCTGGAGCAGCTGCACCGCCTCAAGAGGTCCGCCTCCACCTCGCCCAAGACCCGGCCGCAGCGGGACCGGCCGGACCTGCCGCACCCCGCCGAGGCCAAAGCTCTCCCCGCCGAGCGGGTCGCCCCGGCGACGTCCTCCAGCCCCCGCCCCTCTGCCTTACCGTCCTCTGACGCCACGTCTCCGTCACACACCGCCTCCGCGCTGGCCGCCGCGCCGGGAGCCGGAGCCAAAGGCCCCGCCTCCGCTCACGTGGTGTGCCCGTACTGCCCGAACCGGCCCGTCACCGCCGACCTGATGGAGCACTTCAAGACCGCCCACGGCCTGCTGGTCACCATCCAGCCGCCGCCGGAGGCCCCGCCCCCGCCGGGCGGCGCCGTCAGCCCCAGCCTCAGCCCCCCGGGATCCACCACCCCCATCGTCCCGGCCCGACTCGTCTCCCGGGCTCACAGAGACGGCGTGAACGGACAGGCCCTCAGCGGGACGGCGTCCCCCGTGTCCCCGCTGCTGAACGGAAGCCCCTCCCCTCCGGCCGGCTCTCCTCTCCCCGTGTCTCCTCCCTCTCTGACTCTGTCCCCGGGGAAGGAGAAGGCGGGTTCGGACTCGCCCGCCCAGCCCGCCCCCAAAAGCCCCGCCGTCTCCCCGGCGGTCCAGAACGGGAACTCGCGCTTCTGTCGGCTCTGTAACATCAAGTTCAGCAGCCTCTCCACCTTCATCGCCCACAAGAAGTACTACTGCTCCTCCCACAGCGCCGAGCACGTCAAGTGAGCTCTGACTCCGCCTCCTGCCCCTCCTTCGTCTTCCTCAGCGGAAGTTCTCCCTCACTACGTTCTCCACAAGCTCAGATGGTCCTCGTTCTCTGCCGGTGGTCCGCTGGCGTCTCCATGACAGTGATTGACTGTTACCCCCCGCCGGGCGGCGTCGCTCACGTACAGTGACCGATGCTCCTCCCACGGGTCAAAGAGACGAGGCGGACGCTCCGCTCGTCCCGTAGATCGCTCCGCGTCCTCTAACTCACTCGCGGCGCGTTGCATCATGGGACGTTAAAAAAAGACTTCCCGACGGCAGAGAATCGGACCGATGACGACGCCGACGAATCTCTCGATGTTTCAAACGGAAGAACGATCCTCTCGTCTGGAAAAAAGACTCGATGGTTGTTCCTGTTTTTATTATCTGTGCATAGTTTATGATGTCTGAAAAAAAGATTCTATCAGGCTTTTTGGTTCCAACACTGGCTCTCCTCCTTCTTCTCCTCCTCCTTCTTCTTCTCCTCCTTCTTCTCCTCCTCCTTCTTCTTCTCCTCCTTCTTCTCCTCCTCCTTCTTCTCCTCCTCCTTCTTCTTCTCCTCCTTCTTCTCCTCCTCCTTCTTCTTCTCCTCCTTCTTCTCCTCCTCCTTCTTCTCCTCCTCCTTCTTCTTCTCCTCCTTCTTCTTCTCCTCCTTCTTCTTCTTCTTCTGAAGCTGAGAAAGTGGCATCACAATGTTACTAAAACCTGAAGGAGAATATTTCAAAATCTTTTTTTTTCATAAACGCAAATTTTTATTTTCTCTTTCAAATGCAAGGGAGAAAAAAATGTGAAATATTTATCTTTTAGTCCTCACTGATTTCATGTCGACAGAAAACTACCTAGTGTCTGAGAGTATTTGTATTTTTTATTTGTATATTTTTCATACTGTTGGAAGGACGTGTTTGGATGTGTTGAAGTGATTTTCTAAGTGTAGATATGTAATATCTCCTCAGTTCATCACTGGGATCAACGTCTCTGTGGCGCCTTTAATTGATGCTGAGCTGCGTTTTATTTTTGTCTCCATGGCGATCGGATCGGAGCGGCTTCCTCGCATCCTTCAGGTGAGGATGAGGATGAGGATGAAGCCGTCCACAGTTCAGGTTACAGTGAGAAGTTCCTTTTTAATGATTGTGTTTCTGTCCGGTAATGAAGGCGAAGCCGTCACATGACGACCAGTTTGTAATTTTACACGCGTGCAGTTTACTCACATGTTCGCAGGCGTGTTGCAGACTCATCGCAGCATCAGCCAGAAATATGATTTCATTTTTACAATATTGATGCAAACAACATTAGGATCATCTCATTTATTTCACGCTGAGATTAAGTTTCATGGAGAAGCTGAATTCATCATTTATTTATTTTTTTCCTCAGATTCTCCGGTTTTAACTCTCGTCAACATGAGTTTTTAAAACTAAATTCAGATCTGCATGAAACACTGAGATCCGAACCCGACAACAACTCATGAAGAACACCAACATAGACAGAAACGGGATGCGTTACCTGTTTTATAATCATAAAAAGAGAAAATTTAAGGATAATTTGTTTACATGCTTCAAAGAGAAAGTTATAGAAAGAAAAGCTTCAATCTGCGATGTTTTGGCTTCACGTATGAACTGTAAAACAGCCACATGGTGGTAATATACCTGCCTGTCCACTAGAGGGCGTCAGAGTCACGGTTTGCCTTGCAAAGGCAGGCAAAGGTTGTGGTTTGGGTTAAAGGAAGTATTTTTACGTGAGTAACGTTGCGCTACTCAAATTAAATTCACGTTGACTTTCACTTTCCACAAACTGGAGCGGCGTCGGTCCGGGAGACGGTTCTGTTCGTCCCGTCCCACCGAGGACTTTATCACTGTTAACACTGTCACATGACCTCCTTCACTCATATGTGTATATTTTTTCCACCTCAGTTTGGAAAAACAGGACACTGACACGCTGCCCTCTAGTGGACAGACACTGTATTACATGCAGCAGAAGCAACGTTCGCTGTTGAAGCTGCATCGTTTCGTTTTTAGTTTGCGTCTTTTGGGACAACAGAACACGCTGTAACCGTCAACGTGAAGTCATTTCTTACATCCCGCAGTCAAAGGGCAATATTCACACTTTATTTTTGTTGTTGTTGTTGTTGTTGTTGTTTGGTCTCCACCTCCTACAGAGAAACACGCGTCTCCTTCTGCAGCTGCTGATTGACGGCTGTTCTCTCGTCTCTCCTGCTGCAACGAGACTGAACAAAAGATCGTGAACCGTAAAACCAAATTAAAAACTACCGCACCGATTTTACCCGGATCAATAAAAATGCCAACTCAGCGAGGTTTTCAGGTACTTTAGTGCTACTTTGCCTTCAAAACGCTGAGATGTAAAATAGTTTCTGTTTTGGCATCATTTTGTTTGATTAGATGTAAAAGTGGAGGATTTTTAAACTGCTCGCAGCATCGTCGCCTCATCTTACCGTTTACAACCCTGCTGGTCTGAAGAAGTCGCTCGTAACTCAAACATCTTCTGAACGAACCCTTCGGTCGCACAGTGTTGTATAAAAATGTGCTGAATGTTTTTAGTTTTAGCTCCTTTTTTTGTAACGTATTTATGTTATGCAGCACTTTTTCCCGTCCGAAACGCGTTCTACCTTGAAGGAAAGATTTGAACCCTCGCGTTAAGCTTTTTTTTTGTCTTTTTTTTTTTTTGATTGCTTTGAGAAAATCACAATGAATGTCAACACTTTTATTTTCATATTTCTAATTTCATTTCAGTTCCACTACACTCTTGTCCAAACTATGCATGGGAAATAAAAAAAAAAGTTCTGAGAGACACTGATGAAAAGTGTGCGTCTGCTTCTTGTCTGTTGGTGCAACACCCACGATGGTTGCCGGGCGACGGCCGTCGGGCGACGGTCGCTGGGCGATGGTTGCCGGGCGATGGCCGTCGGGCGCTCCTGAGTGGGAGTCCTTGACTTGTGAGGGTGCTCTAGCGTCGTCGCTCGTTAATCGTTTCCTTTCACAAGAAAAGTTTCCAGTTTCTGTTTAAACGTGGTTCTTGATGAAAGGTTGAATGAATCATCAGCTTTGCTTTTAAAATAATGAGTAAGAGGAGCTTTCTGAGCCCATTCAGAGCTCCAAGGACGCTCCAATCAAAGGCAAAGTGTTCCGACGAAAACACATGGCCTCCTTCAGCACATGAATTCATAGAGAACGAGTTTCTCATCCTGTGATTAACCCTTCAATTATGGGATGTGAATTAATCTGTACTGAGCAGCTGTGTCTGGGCTCTTTCAGCTCTTATTGAACATGTTACGAGTCCTTTTAGCTTCAATAAACGTTAACAAACTTGAACTTCTAGACTTAGTTTCAGTTCTGAACTTGAAAAACTGCTAAAGTACTCTGATTCATATTTAAATATGTGGTATGATGTACGAAGGACACGCCCACTAACCGATAAACCTGATGGACATGCAGTCAGAAAATGTATTGTAGTACCTGGTTGGACCACCAAGTGGAGCCTGTTTGAGAAACACCTGTTTTCCAAAAAGAAATAAGTGACCGCCTGACTCTCGATCGGATCAGCTGGAGGGACGTACGCTTTAATCTTCACGCTGCTGTGATTGGCTGGTTCACTGTCAATCAACTGAATCCCTATTCCTGACTCGGCCGTCGCAATCTTGGTTTTTTGAAGCCAGAAGTGACCATATTTGGACGAGCTGGGGGAGGAGCCAGCGGTGGATCTGACCGATCTGATTGGAAACCTGACGATACTACGTCCCGCCCACCGATAGCTGTAACCTGACTGGACCACAGACCTGTCAATCAAACAGACACGCCCCCAATATGGTTCTGTTTGAGGCCTAACAATATATTTAATGACACCATGATGACGTGAGCTTGATGCTTTTTCAATGGGAGTCTGTTGGAGACAGCCCCTAGTGGTCCTCAGTGGTATTGCAGTTTTATATCATTTAGGCCTTGTGCATTGGTATAGGTGGGCGGGGCATTGTCTCCTCATAGTCCCCTTGCTCCGCCCCAGCTCATCCAAATATGGTCACTTCTGGCGACGATGGCAGACCGGCGGCTCGGAGACCATCAGACAGACGAATGTCTGGAGCTCCAACATGAAACACCTGCAGCAGCTTTCAGGCTGTTTCGCGCCTCCGTCCATCTGCTCACGACTTTATTTACCTATAAAAGCACAGAAGGCCGAACTCAGACTATCACGTCGACATATTGACAGCGTAGCCGTGGAAACTCCGTCACTTAATGAGTGTGCGATCCGCCTGACGGACCGTGAGGTGTTCAGGAGCGATGAAAAGGACACCAATCAGGGCGGAGCTGACGGAGGCCGACCCGACTCCCATCTGCTGACACCACACGCTTCCTGCTGCGCTCGCACGCATCAGCCGAGTCTTCTCTGACGTTCACGGCCTGAAGTGGGTCAGAAACGTCCTGCGTCCCCATGACGACGGCCCTGAACGCTGCTCACTCTGCGTAAAGGAAGAGTCGCCGGAAGCTTCGGCAGTCATTCAACCATTTACTTCCTCCGTCATCCTCAAGCAGCAAAATTAAGGGTGGAGAAATGAAACTACCCTCCAAACCTGCAGTTCCTCAGACGGCCACTAGAGGCTCCAAAGTGAGTCAGCCTCCACAAAGTGACCATATTTGGACGAGCTGGGGGCGGAGCGAGCAGTGGGTTTGATGAGAGAAGTTGAATGGGAGTCTATGGAGCCGGAGGCTTTTTGGAGCCGACCTCTAGTGGCACTCGCTGGTATTGCAGCTGAAGACACTTCTGGATCAGAACCATTTTACAGACCTGAAGCTACGAACTCTTTTGGAAACAGTTTCCATCTTTAACACTTTACAGCAGAAATAAACATGTTGACAGTTATTAGAATCTGTCGCTAATTTCCTCGTTCCTAAAAAGTTTTCTAACTTTTACAGAATTGTTTTAAGGCTGCGACAGAAATTAAAAACTTTCTGAGTTTGTCTCTGTGGGAATGTTTGTTGCCATGACAACAATGACCAGCTGTTGTTGGTCCTGCAGAGGGCGCTGTAAACGCTGGAGCGTTGGAATATGTTCTGTTATGAGGACCAGTCGTAGTCAGACGCTAACATCTGGTTGACTGACAGGCGCTAACATCTGGTTGACTGACAGGCGCTAACATCTGGTTGACTGACAGGCGCTAACATCTGGTTGACTGACAGGCGCTAACATCCCGCTAACATCCCGCTAACATCCAGCTGACATCCAGCTAACATCCCGCTAACATCCCGCTAACATCCCGCTAACATCCAGCTAACATCCAGCTAACATCCCGCTAACATCCCGCTAACATCCCGCTAACATCCAGTTAACATCCCGCTAACATCCCGCTAACATCCAGCTAACATCCCGCTAACATCCCGCTAACATCCCGCTAACATCCAGCTAACATCCAGCTAACATCCCGCTAACATCCCACTAACATCCAGTTAACATCCCGCTAACATCCAGCTAACATCCAGCTAACATCCAGCTAACATCCCGCTAACATCCAGTTAACATCCCGCTAACATCCAGCTAACATCCAGCTAACATCCAGCTAACAACCCGCTAACATCCAGCTAACATCCCGCTAACATCCAGCTAACATCCAGCTAACATCCAGCTGACATCCAGCTAACATCCAGCTAACAACCCGCTAACATCCAGCTAACATCCCGCTAACATCCAGCTAACATCCAGCTAACATCCAGCTAACATCCAGCTAACAACCCGCTAACATCCAGCTAACATCCCGCTAACATCCAGCTAACATCCAGCTAACATCCAGCTAACATCCAGCTGACATCCCGCTAACATCCAGCTAACATCCAGCTAACATCCAGCTAACATCCAGCTGACATCCCGCTAACATCCAGCTAACAACCCGCTAACATCCAGCTAACATCCCGCTAACATCCAGCTAACATCCAGCTAACATCCAGCTGACATCCCGCTAACATCCAGCTAACATCCCGCTAACATCCAGCTAACATCCAGCTAACATCCAGCTAACATCCAGCTAACATCCAGCTGACATCCCGCTAACATCCAGCTAACAACCCGCTAACATCCAGCTAACATCCCGCTAACATCTCGCTAACATCCAGCTAACATCCCGCTAACATCCCGCTAACATCCCGCTAACATCCAGCTAACATCCAGCTAACATCCAGCTAACATCCCACTAACATCCCGCTAACATCCAGCTAACATCACGCTAACATCCAGCTAACATCCCGCTAACAACCCGCTAACATCCCGCTAACATCCCGCTAACATCTCGCTAACATCCAGCTGACATCCAGCTGACATCCAGCTAACATCCAGCTAACATCCCGCTAACATCTCGCTAACATCCAGCTAACATCCCGCTAACATCCCGCTAACATCCAGCTAACATCCCGCTAACATCCAGCTAACATCCCGCTAACATCCCGCTAACATCCAGCTAACATCACGCTAACATCCAGCTAACATCCCGCTAACATCCAGCTAACATCACGCTAACATCCAGCTAACATCCCGCTAACAACCCGCTAACATCCCGCTAACATCCCGCTAACATCTCGCTAACATCCAGCTGACATCCAGCTGACATCCAGCTAACATCCAGCTAACATCCCGCTAACATCTCGCTAACATCCAGCTAACATCCCGCTAACATCCAGCTAACATCCCGCTAACATCCCGCTAACATCCCGCTAACATCCAGTTAACATCCCGCTAACATCCCGCTAACATCCAGCTAACATCCCGCTAACATCCCGCTAACATCCAGCTAACATCCAGCTAACATCCCGCTAACATCCCACTAACATCCCGCTAACATCCAGTTAACATCCCGCTAACATCCAGCTAACATCCAGCTAACATCCAGTTAACATCCCGCTAACATCCAGCTAACATCCAGCTAACATCCAGCTAACAACCCGCTAACATCCAGCTAACATCCAGCTAACATCTCGCTAACATCCAGCTAACATCCCACTAACATCCCGCTAACATCCAGCTAACATCACGCTAACATCCAGCTAACATCCCGCTAACAACCCGCTAACATCTCGCTAACATCCAGCTGACATCCAGCTAACATCCCGCTAACATCCCGCTAACATCTCGCTAACATCCAGCTGACATCCAGCTGACATCCAGCTAACATCCAGCTAACATCCCGCTAACATCTCGCTAACATCCAGCTAACATCCAGCTAACAACCCGCTAACATCCCGCTTACATCCAGCTAACATCACGCTAACATCCAGCTAACATCCCGCTAACAACCCGCTAACATCTCGCTAACATCCAGCTGACATCCCGCTAACATCCCACTAACATCCCGCTAACATCCCGCTAACATCCCGCTAACATCTCGCTAACATCCAGCTGACATCCAGCTGACATCCAGCTAACATCCAGCTAACATCCCGCTAACATCTCGCTAACATCCAGCTAACATCCAGCTAACAACCCGCTAACATCCCGCTTACATCCAGCTAACATCACGCTAACATCCAGCTAACATCCCGCTAACAACCCGCTAACATCTCGCTAACATCCAGCTGACATCCCGCTAACATCCAGCTAACATCCAGCTAACATCCCGCTAACATCCCGCTAACATCCCGCTAACATCCAGCTAACATCCAGCTAACATCCCGCTAACATCCAGCTAACATCCAGCTAACATCCCGCTACATCCCGCTAACATCCAGCTAACATCCAGCTAACATCCCGCTAACATCCCGCTAACATCCAGCTGACATCCCGCTAACATCCCGCTAACATCCAGCTAACATCCAGCTAACATCCCGCTAACATCCAGCTAACATCCCGCTAACATCCCGCTTACATCCCGCTAACATCCAGCTAACATCCAGCTAACATCCCGCTAACATCCCGCTAACATCCAGCTAACATCCAGCTGACATCCAGCTAACATCTCGCTAACATCCAGTTAACATCCAGCTGACATCCAGCTAACATCTCGCTAACATCCAGCTAACATCCAGCTAACATCCCGCTAACATCCCGCTAACATCCAGCTAACATCCAGCTGACATCCAGCTAACATCTCGCTAACATCCAGCTAACATCCCACTAACATCCCGCTAACATCCCGCTAACATCCAGCTAACATCCCGCTAACATCCAGTTAACATCCAGCTAACAGCGTCCAAATATGGTCACTTCTGGCTGTAGAAAAGACAAGATGGCGACACCCACAATGTCAGAATGGAGGCTTCAAATAGTCCAAAAACAGATGACAGTCGTAGCTCCTGGTTAAAGTGGGGAGATCGAAGTCTGAGACACTTCAATGAAAACCATCATCATCCATCACCAACTGCACAGCTGCCGTCGTCAGCCTGCAGCTTTGTTTACGTTGACTATTTAATAATCATAATCATGAAGCAGACTGTGATCATAATTTTATCTGCAGCTCGATGAGCTCTGATTAAATTTCACACCACCTCCGACGTCTCACATTCAAATATGGAAACGAGAGCACCGGTGTGGATTTAAGGCTTCATTAAAGGACCATTCTGCTTTATTTCAACCTTTTTATGGATGTACATCTGTTGTAGAGACAAGCAGCTCTTCTCCTGGAAAATAACCTTCATCATCATCACACTCGTCTGACTGAACAGGAACTGAGAGGCTGTTTGTTGGTGGAAAGTTTAAATGACAAACGTGACCCGTTCAGTTTGGACAATGCGTGTTGAAAAGGCCACGCCTCCCACACGCTTCTCTCTGCACTCCACTCAGCTTCTTTTATAACCAACCTTTCATACGAGCAGCCGAAGGGCTTCACCCTAGAAAACACACGAAATACAAGCAACAAATAAACAAGATAAATGTAGATGAAAGAACGACACAACAATGTGTTAAACATCAATAAATACAATTAGTTTAATCAGAATAAACACCAGGGATGAAATCAAGAATTAAACGTAAAAACCAAGACTATAAATATTCCTCCAAAATAAAAGTAACAAAAAAACTAGATAAAAATGTAGATTAAAGAAAATACAGGACTAAAAATGACAACAACAAAACATGTTAAAATCAATAAATAAAGCTCAGTAATACAGAACAAACACCATATTAAAAAACAATATTTAAAACAGCGACAATGAACATTCCTCCAAATTAAAAGCCAGATTAAATAAACATGTTTATAGTTTTAAACAGAGACATTTTGCTGTTCTTAAATCTTCAGTTTGAGAACAGAAACTGAAGAAGATCTCATCGATCCTGCGAAACATAAAACTCAACACAGACGCCACGACACTCACAAACAAGTCAAAGAACGTTCAGATCTGCTGTCTGATGGAAATCTGCTCAGTTTAACTTCAAACTCAAAGTGCTGACACGTCCAGATACTTTCAACGATTCTGAACGATGCTTTTATTTTGTAGACTGTGGACCTGTAGATTTTTTGCAATTATTAATTTCTCCAAATGTACATTTATTAAACTGTTTATAGAATCAAAATACAGAACAATGACTTCAACAACATGATAATCAGTTTCATATCAATTACTTTGATCACTCTACACACACACACACACACACACTCACACACACACACACACACACACACACACACACACACACACACGCACACTCACACACACTCACTCACACACACTCACACTCTCACACGCACACACACACACACGCACACACACACACACACACACACATGCACGCACACACAGATGAGGAGGAAGAAACGGAGGAATTAAAAGCATTAAATCAAAAACAAAATATTTGGACGGAGTTGGAGGAAGTCACGTAAAAGCGTGTTTGCGTAATGTCTGTCGGTCTGCAGCCGCATGTCTTCGGACACGGCTGAGGTATTTTAATAAGGTGGAGGTCCTGAATGGGGGTGGGGGTGGGGGGAAGGATGGAGGTCACGGCTTTGATTCTGATCATTACGTCCAGCAAAGCTTCACTGCTATTTTAATGATGAGTGAGTCAGTGCAGGGTGTGTGTGTGTGTGTGTGTGTGTGTGTGTGAGTGTGTGTGTGTGTGAGTGTGTTTGTGTGTGTGTGTGTGTGTGTGTGTGTGTGTGTGTGTGTGTGTGAGTGTGTGTGTGTGTGTGTGTGTGTGTGTGTGTGTGTGTGTGTGTGTGTGTGAGTGTGTGTGTGTGTGAGTGTGTTTGTGTGTGTGTGTGTGTGTGTGTGTGTGTGTGTGTGTGAGTGTGTGTGTGTGTGTGTGTGTGTGTGTGTGTGTGTGTGTGAGTGTGTGTGTGTGTGTGTGTGTGTGTGTGTGTGTGTGTGTGTGTGTGTGAGTGTGTGTGTGTGTGAGTGTGTTTGTGTGTGTGTGTGTGTGTGTGTGTGTGAGTGTGTGTGTGTGTGTGAGTGTGTTTGTGTGTGTGTGTTTTTCAGAAAACATCTTTCAAGAGTCCAGTTGTATGAGCTGAAGCTCGGTTTGTCATCTGAATAAAAACTCTGGATTTGGAGTGTTTTCTGTTTGCCCTTCAAAAGCAGATCAAATTAATTATTGCAACAAGGAGGCCGAACGTAAGGAGGCACTAAAAGGCTGAGAGATCAAAGAGGGGGAAGGTTTTTTAAATATAAATTCAGTCGAGTGGCACGAAGCAGACGTGAGATCAGTTTTGAGGAAAATTAAGAAGCTCGATGACGACAAATACACAAAAACATTTTGAAATAAATAACCTTAAATCCAAATAAATTCCTGCTTTAAAAGAGTTCAGTGTGAGGAGACCGATCAGACAGAAGCAGCAACCTGGTGAGACGTCACCCGTCGGTTCGTGAATTTCTGTTCCAAAGACTCCAGTCCGACATTTCTGCTGTCATCATCTTGTCATTTTGGAGCAGGAAGTGACCATATTTGGGCGAGCTGGGGGAGGAGCCAGCGGTGCATCTGACCGATCTGATCGGAAACCTGACGATACTACGTCCCGCCCACCGATAGCTGTAACCTGACTGCACCACAGGCCTGTCAATCAAACAGATACGCTCCCAAAAACAGGTCTTCTTGAATCTTCTTTTCTATTGAATAAGGGATTATTTTCAGATGGACCTCCAGAAAACTAATAAGAAGGAGTGACTTTAGCTAACAACACCGAGATAACTGATGGACACATTTTATTCACTTTGGATTTGATGAGAGAAGTTGAATGGGAGTCTATGGAGCCGGAGGCTTTTTGGAGCCGACCTCTAGTGGCACTCGCTGGTATTGCAGTTTGTGGTTCTGCATCCTCACTACAACAGACTCTTTTTTCCAACATACTTTGACTTCAGTTTTCTATCATGTTAATTATTGGACTGAAATTTATCCAAAAGTATTCAAGACATTTTACTGTGAACCAGAAACATGGTTGTAAATGTGTTTCTGGGTTCACGTGTGTCTTGTAAATCTTCATGGAACTCCATCGTGAACATATTTCAGCGTATTGAAAACGTTGACCTTTTGATAGCAGAGCATCAGTAGGATTCATCCTCTGGGGACCTTAAATGTCAACAGCATGTTACCATATTTGACACAAAATCCAAAATATCCACCAGAACAAGAACAGAGGTGAACTGGAAGTTTACTAAACACTGATTTCTAGAAAGAGATGTAGCAGAGCTGCAGCCTGAGGACGTCCAGCTCACTGAATAATACCGGATGCAGCAATGAGTGAGTGACTTTGCATTTGTAATGAAAGATGTAAAATGGAGGAGGCTGCATGAATATATAATAAATCACTATAATCAATCAGAAACAGGAAAGCGGCCTCCGCAACGTTTTTCTTTGCATTTAAAGTCCTGCAGGATTTCATTAGTAATATAAAAGCTCATCTTTAATTTGATCTTCCAAAGCAGATCATTGAATAAAAGCCTCCCGTCTCTCCATAAAGCTTTTCATAAAAAAAACACTAAAATCATCCACCATTTTCATTTTCTCACCACTTAAAACCAGTTTTTAAACTCTGCAGATTCGTTTGTAATTTGGTCCGACAAACATCGACCGCTGCTTCCAACCGATAATCAAACTTTATCGGCACAAAGCCGTTCTAGTTGGGTCGTTAATAACCGAACAATCTGTATTGTTGATTGAAGCGTTCACGGATGGCGTCCATCACGTTTCTTCTTCCTCACCGCCCACCGAGCGGCTGACGGATCAGCTGTCATCATCCTCCGATCAGGTCACCTCAGGTCATCATCCTTCGATCAGGTCACCTCAGGTCATCATCCTCCGATCAGGTCACCTCAGGTCATCATCCTTCGATCAGGTCACCTCAGGTCATCATCTTCCGATCAGGTCACCTCAGGTCATCATCCTCTCTGATCAGGTCACCTCAGGTCATCATCCTTTGATCAGGTCACCTCAGGTCATCATCCTCTCTGATCAGGTCACCTCAGGTCATCATCCTCTCTGATCAGGTCACCTCAGGTCATCATCCTTCGATCAGGTCACCTCAGGTCATCATCCTCTCTGATCAGGTCACCTCAGGTCATCATCCTCTCTGATCAGGTCACCTCAGGTCATCATCCTCTCTGATCAGGTCACCTCAGGTCATCATCTTCCGATCAGGTCACCTCAGGTCATCATCCTCTCTGATCAGGTCACCTCAGGTCATCATCCTTCGATCAGGTCACCTCAGGTCATCATCCTCTCTGATCAGGTCACCTCAGGTCATCATCCTCTCTGATCAGGTCACCTCAGGTCATCATCCTCTCTGATCAGGTCACCTCAGGTCATCATCCTCTCTGATCAGGTCACCTCAGGTCATCATCCTCTCTGATCAGGTCACCTCAGGTCATCATCCTCCGATCAGGTCACCTCAGGTCATCATCTTCCGATCAGGTCACCTCAGGTCATCATCCTCTCTGATCAGGTCACCTCAGGTCATCATCCTCTCTGATCAGGTCACCTCAGGTCATCATCCTTCGATCAGGTCACCTCAGGTCATCATCCTTCGATCAGGTCACCTCAGGTCATCATCCTTCGATCAGGTCACCTCAGGTCATCATCCTCCGATCAGGTCACCTCAGGTCATCATCCTCCGATCAGGTCACCTCAGGTCATCATCCTTCGATCAGGTCACCTCAGGTCATCATCCTCCGATCAGGTCACCTCAGGTCATCATCCTCCGATCAGGTCACCTCAGGTCATCATCCTCCGATCAGGTCACCTCAGGTCATCATCCTCCGAGTGGTCAGCTCCGTATCAACATGGCAGATGGACCGACGCCTCGGTGGGAAACGTGACTAATGGGACACGTGAACACAGCTGAGACGAGACGAAGCTCGTGGAGGCTGAAGAGTTCAGTCAACGGAGATAAGAGTTGTGTTCGCTGACGTCAGTGGGACGCGTCCTCCGAGACCTGAAGAGACGAGATAGTTCAAAAATACTCAGTTAAATATTTTCCTCTCAGCAGAGTGAAACGACGCTGCATCAGTTTCAGTGTTTGCCGACCGACAGCGAGCTGTGAGGCGTCGGACGGTCGTCAGATGGTCGTTAACTCTGTGAAGGTCGTCGCTTCCTGCTGCTCCGTGTGCATCGCCGTGCTGCGTTCAGGAACCCTCTTTGTCTCTGTTGTGTTTAAATCTTGATGTGTCACTGCTTTAACTTCGGACCGACCGTGAAACGTAGACGTTACCTAAACGCCCCTCAGCGTTTGATGTGTTCAAAGACCGGATCGCTTTGGTGTCCTTCACTAGAAGAAAACACCATCGACCTGCTGAGTCAGCGATCCGCTTTACGATTGTTTTGGTCTCCGGTGACATGATCCGTCATGTTTTCATTTTCTAAAAGCAAAGTCAATGATGGAGAGAGGGGGAGGGTGGAGGAGGAGGAGGAGGAGGAGGAGGAAGAGGGTGGAGGGTGGAGGGTGGAGAGTGGAGGAGAGCGGAGGAGGATGGAGGGTGGAGGAGAGTGGAGGCAGATGGAGGGTGGAGGGTGGAGGAGAGTGGAGGAAGATGGAGGGTGGAGGAGAGTGGAAGAGGGTGGAGGGAGGAGGAGGATGGAGGATGGAGGAGAGTGGAAGAGGATGGAGGGTAGAGGAGGGTGGAGGATGGAGGAGAGTGGAGGAGGATGGAGGGTGGAGGGTGGAGGAGGATGGAGGGTGGAGGAGGGTGGAGGATGATGGAGGGTGGAGGAGAGTGGAGGCAGATGGAGGGTGGAGGGGGATGGAGGGTAGAGGAGGGTGGAGAGTGGAGGAGGATGGAGGGTGGAGGGTAAAGAAGGGTGGAGGGTGGAGGAGGATGGAGGGTCGGGTCCACCGCGGTGCCGTCTGATTGGTCGAGGATTCATCCTGCAGCAGCACAGAGTCCAAACATCCAGAAACAACCAGCAGCAGATGGTCTGATCCGAACACAGAAGAGACGACCCACACACGACCTCTGACCTCTGACCTCTGACCTCACCTATACAGACAACAATCATCACTTGCATTCATCCCGCTCGCTTTCATGGATCATTTTGTGGACTAAAATAAAACCTACTGCACGTTCACATACTGGAAAATTAAACACGAGGTTGGGTTCAATATGTGTATGTGTGTGTGTGTGTGTGTGTGTGTGTGTGTGTGTGTGTGTGTGTGTGTGTATGTATATGTGTGTGTGTGTGTGTGTGTGTGTGTGTGTGTGTGTGTGTGTGTGTGTGTGTGTGTGTGTGTGTGTGTGTGTATGTATATGTGTGTGTGTGTGTGTGTGTGTGTGTGTGTGTGTGTGTGTGTGTGTGTGTGTGTGTGTATGTGTGTGTGTGTGTGTGTGTGTGTGTGTGTGTGTGTGTGTGTGTGTGTGTGTGTGTGTGTGTATTGTTTGGCTGCTGCCCACCTGGCAGTCAATGAGATTCTTATTCACTGCCGTAGCCTGCAGCTTCTGACACACACACACACACACACACACACACACACACACACACACACACACACACACATATACATACACACACACACACACACACACACACATATACATACACACACACACACACACACTGTAACTCAGGAGCCTCAGCCTCTGTGAGGATTGTTTTAGCGTTCTTCTCCAGTGAAGATAGAAATGTGCCGAGCAGGACGGTGAACCGTGAACAGGTTCCTTCAGGGAGCAGGATGAGCTGCATGTTATCAACGTGTCATGGCTGCACGTGGAGACTCTGTCCGGCTGCCGGGAGGTCGTCCCCGGAGGAACTTTTTAACGTACTCGGGATGTTCTAATCGTAGCAGCTTGAACTGAAGGTGGTGCCTGAACCACAGGTTGAACACCAATCACAAACGTGATCATACTCGGCGCTTCAAGATGAAGATCAATCAGAAAATCTTCAGAGAAAACGGCCTTTAAAGAATTATTAAAAGTGCAAGTTTCTTTGTCTCCTGTGTGGGGATTTATTTACAGTCTGACTGATGGACGGCTTCTCTCGTCTTTTGTGTTCGTCCATCTTTCTATCCTCCGGCAGCAGGTGTCCGTCCTCAGCAGGACGGCGGTCCGGCTGCCCTTCTACAGACACAATGACCCTCATGTATGATGTATGGAGGCGCTCCGTTCACCGTCACCGCGACAGCCAGCTGTTCTCATCTCCTGGTTTTCATCTGGTCCCCCAGAAACAGGAAGTGTCGTCACACAGCAGCTGTGAAGGACATGTCGATTTATTTGGAGCATCGCTGACCTGCGTGACGTCATGCTGATGAAGTGACAGTCAAAGTCACCTCTTCTCTCGGGTTGATGTCGACCTCCGACTCCTCCTCTGTGTTCAGTTTATCTCTTCTTCTAATCGTCCGTCTCAGTCGAGGAGCTGCTGTTAACTTCTGAGGCGGCTGATGATTAATGCGTTGCCGTGGATACCGTGGTGCCGTGTCTTCCACGGCATCTCTCATCTCCAACGAGACAAACTCTAAAAATACAGTTAAGTTCTGCAACACGTCTGAAAGAGTGATTAAGAGTCTACAGACTTCCACAAAAGTCTCGCTGGGCTCCGCTTGGTCCAAACATAGGTTCTGGTTCCCTCCAACAGGTCACAAGATGAATCTGAAGGGTCATGGAATTAAATAAAATTATATATATAATCATAATTGTTGTTTTTGGTGAAATGTCTGATAAATTAAACTCCTTTGGCTTCAAACTGTTGTTTATTGAAAACCATATTTGTAGATCCTCCTCCCTCATTTCCTCCTCATTTCCTCCTCATTTCCTCCTCATTTCCTCCTCATTTCCTCCTCATTTCCCGCTGCCACCACGTTTCTGTTGTTGTTTATTCCCAGCCGACTCGGACTGCAGCGAGTCGGTGGAAGTGAACTGTCTCTCCGAGGAGGAAGACGTGCGGCTGTCGACAGGATTTAGTTAGTGTGAATTATTAACGATGGAGGAGCAGGAAGACGGAAGCTGAAGGTCCCGAGCTCCTCCACCGGCTCCTCCACCGGCTCCTCCACCGGCTCCTCGGTGCTAGTACCGTCGGACAAGGAAGGAAGGAAATAATCACAGAAAACAATTCAGATGCAGAAAATATGGAAATGATGAAACAAAACAAACACAGACAACCACTCTTTTATTTGATTCTAAATCTGAGGTCTGATGATAAAAAGTTTGAGTCCATTCAGAATGAAAAGTGTATTTTATTTATGATTTATGTACATTTATAATCTTCATAAACTTTTAATAGCACCAGGATTTTTCCAGTCTGAAAGTTGAATCTTGAAGAATTAAATCCTGTCTTGTAATACCATTTTGTACGTTAGGGGGCGATAATGAGTTCTGGGCAGTCTGCCCTCAGATCGGGTCAAAGGTCAAGGTTGCCGTGACCTCATGAATGTGAAATCTGAAAAACACTTTGAGGGAATTTCTTGAGACTTGTCAAAAACATTCAGTTGGTACCAAGGATGAACTAATATGATTTTGGTGGCCAAAGGTCATAGGTCAAGGTCACTATAAGTTAACATCCGTTAGAAACGCCTCGAGGAAATTTCTACAAATGTGGCAAAAACAAGATGTACGTGAACTGCATGGAAACTGCAACTTGAGTGGTGAGCTGAGGCAGACAATTAATAAGTTATTTAATTAGTAATTCTAGTTGTTCATAATTTAGTCCTTAAAGAATTGAAAAATACACTGAATCCAAAAATACAAACTGTCATCTGAAGCTATCAGATCCTGAATATTTCACTGTGCAGGACTCCTTTGTAATGTTTCAGGTTAACGAGGCGTTATTGATTTCTATGATGCACTCGGCTAAAATTAGTGGAACCAATTCATTTATTTCTTTTGTATAAAACTGCAGATTCCGTTGGACTTTCAAAGAAAAACTGCATCACACTTAGAATCAGAGAGAAAAACAAAGCAGCTGCAGCATAACTGCATGCAGAGTTCAGCTTTTTATAACGAGCAGAGACCACAGGACCTCTTCCTCGTTTTCATGCTCTTCATCCTTCACAGACTGGGAAATAGAAAATCTTCCAGAGAAAGAATTTTTGACTTTTTACTGGACTTTAAGTTTCTAAGCGAGGTCACCATTTAAAATCCTACACAGATGTTTCATCTGCACAGAAAACATCACTAAGATTCTGAATGGATGGTCAGCATATAAATGGTGATAAACCAGAAGCTTATTACTGAGTTTACTTTCTCAGGACGGTCTGCCTTCGAGCAGAAAACCCTCGTGAAGAAGAAGCTGCTGTTGCTTCCTGTCTCAGTGTGTCTACAAACCTTCTGCCTTTACAAACTTCTGCCGTCGTCTTCGTCTCCTGAACTGAAGCCGGTTTCATTGATTTGTGGTGAAAATAAAACACTCGTGTTGCCGCCAGGACGACTTCCAATCTCTCCCTCTCGCTTTTAAAATGCCTCGCACTCGACTCGGGGAACGCCGGCTCCCTGCTAGGACTATTTTTCGTCACTTGAAAATCCATTTGCTTTCTGTCTTCAAAGGAGACGTACGAACCCAAAGAGAAGCCAGACAATATCCAAAGTAAAAGCTGGAGGCCGGACGGCTGGAGGCCGGAGAGAAGATCTGATTTAGAGTTTCAACACAGAACAGAAGCCGAGTGTCGGTGAATCGGCTCCATGCTGACGGGCGGATCTTCACGACCAACTTCATCTACCGCAGCGAAGAGAAGCGCATGAACTGATCCGAGTCAGTTTCAACCAACGACAGCACATCAGATCGGAGGATTTCAAACATGATCTTTATTTTCTGCAGTAAATTCCTGCTTTATGTTGCATTGGTGCAGATTGGATCGTTCACAGCTAATGAGTCATTTTTCATCCTGTTCTCCTGATATCTTCATGCTTCACCTCTTCAGTCCCTCCAGGATGTCACTGAGGGGTTTTATGGTTCTCACAATATAAAATGTTTCTTTTCTCAAAAGTTTAGGGTTTTTTTTGTGGTAAAATTACAAAATTTGAAACAATTGCAGTTTTATTTTGAAAGAAGACTTTATGATTTCATAATTTCAGCAGAGATTCTGTTCACAATGTTTTTTGTGGAAGAAATCGCAGGATTTTTGCGAAATTGTGAGCTGCTGCAAATATTGTGGAGATGTCTTGAATTTGCACTAATCATTGTGATCATAAGATTTTTGGAGTTATTTTTTTCATGTAGTTGATTCCTAATGTTCACATGTGGGTTTATCAGAGATTATTCCTTCTCTCTTCCAGCTCTCACCTGTAATTCTTGCTGTACTTTAACTTATTGCAGTACATGTACCTTGAATCTTCACCCTGTTGTCACGGTAACCTCCTCCGCCCCCACCCGGCTCTCTCTCCATGTTGTTGTGGCCCCTGATATTTTAGAGGTGTACTCAGCCAGCACCATGTCAGCACACAACCAGCTCAACATACAAACACCAGGAAATGACTAGTTATCTTCTATTTCAATCTCTCTCTATCTCTCTATTGATCTCTCTCTCTATCTCTCTATTGATCTCTCTCTCTATCTCTCTATTGATCTCTCTATTGATCTCTCTCTATCTCTCTATTGATCTCTCTCTATCTCTCTATTGATCTCTCTCTCTATCTCTCTATTGATCTCTCTCTATCTCTCTATTGATCTCTCTCTATCTCTCTATTGATCTCTCTCTCTATCTCTCTATCTCTCTATTGATCTCTCTCTATCTCTCTATTGATCTCTCTATTGATCTCTCTCTCTATCTCTCTATTGATCTCTCTCTATCTCTCTATTGATCTCTCTATTGATCTCTCTCTCTATCTCTCTATTGATCTCTCTATTGATCTCTCTCTCTATCTCTCTATTGATCTCTCTCTATCTCTCTATTGATCTCTCTATTGATCTCTCTCTATCTCTCTATTGATCTCTCTATTGATCTCTCTCTATCTCTCTATTGATCTCTCTCTATCTCTCTATTGATCTCTCTATTGATCTCTCTCTATCTCTCTATTGATCTCTCTATTGATCTCTCTCTATCTCTCTATTGATCTCTCTATTGATCTCTCTATCACTCTTTATCTCTCTACTGATCTCTCTCTCTATCTCTCTTTATCTCTCTATTAATCTCTCTATCTGTCTCTATCTTTTTCCGTCTATCTCTATCTCTTTAGTTCTCTATCTGTCTGTCTATCTCTATATCAATCTATCTCTATTTCTCTATCTTACTCTCTTTTTTTATTTCTATCTTTATGGATAGATTGATACAGAGAAAGAGATGTAGAAAAATAGCAAGTAACATAGATAAATATAAAGGGAGATTGACGGAAATGATGATATGATCTCTACTGATCTTGCTCTCTCTATCTCTTTTTATCTCTCTATTGATCTCTTTTTTCTTTGGAAAAAAAAAAAGAACAAAACATCTAAACTTTCAGTGCTTGAGACTACGAGGTTACCCCACCGATTGTAGACTGGACATACAAAGATAACAGGAGTTTATGTTTTTTTTCTTTCTTTCTTTCTTCAAGATTAGCTGTAGAATTTTGTTTTAATAGACTAGATTGGACGCCATGAGATACTCCTTCACAGGGACACCTCTCATCTGAAGGCAAGTGCTATGGTTAGGAAATGAGCTGGATAGGAGACCTTCACATTTACTGCTTGGAGAAGAAGGCTATATATATAACTCTCGATGTCTAAATACATCGATAGAGCTAGAAAACAAATGTATTTAATATATAAATGTTCCTCAGCGTGGCTCGTCCAATCAGCCATTTTGTTTATAATAAAACAAACAAAGGTCAAATGAAGCAAGTGGAATGAGATCTGTTTTAAAGAAGGTTCCTTTCTGATGTGTGTGGTGGTTTCAGAGAACTGATTCCATCTTCGGTCATTACAACATGAAGATGCCCTTCATCCTCCGTTAGACCTACAGACATGTTTGTGTATAAACAGCTGTTTGCGTGTGGAGAGAATGAATCTCAGCATAAACAGGAAAGCGGAGGAGACCTGGAGCATCTTTGTTCCTCTGATTCTCATCATCATCACGACGGCCGACAGCGTCCTGAAGCGTCGCGGCCGTCTCTGTGCTGAAAGCAGCAGCCGCGGCCTCGCTGCAGTTTCCATGTCAATACACTCGGAGACACGAGACGAGAGCTCGACAGCTCCGAGTTCGTTGGAGCACTTTGTTGTTGCAGCGAGCTTCGACCTCACGACTCCACGCCGACCGCCGGCACCCTCAACACCAGCTTGTCACCTCATCACGAGCCTTCGTCTTTCAGAAAGAGAGAAATGATTTCAGAAAGAAAGGAATGATTTCAGAAAGAGAGGAATGATTTCAGAAAGAAAGGAATGATTTCAGAAAGAGAGAAATTATTTCAGAAAGAGAGAAATGATTTCAGAAAGAAAGGAATGATTTCAGAAAGAGATTTTGATGATATAAAGGAACAAACAACTGAGTTAAACACAGATCGGTTGACTGCGATGAGACCGGAGTCATGACAGATTAAGTAGCTGTGTCACTTAAACCCCGTGGAGACTGTAAATGCCAAACTAAGCGTGGCATTTAGATGGCTGTCACCCCCCCACCCCCATCACCACCCCATCTGCTGCTCAGCTGTTTCTCCCACAGACTCCGTCAGTTTCACACCAGCTCTCCTCCGTTCAGCTGCAGTCAGACACGAGACGACGAGTCCGAGGAACCACAGATCTGACAGTTACAGGCTCATCACGTCTGTCCGTCATCACGTCTATCCGTCATCACGTCTGTCCGTCATCACGTCTGTCCGTCATCACGTCTGTCCGTCATCACATGCCGATACATGAATATGATGCAGTGAAGACAGTGTTTTATTTGCAGCTTCACTCACTAATAGAAGTGCTGCTGCTGGTCTTTTTAACCATATAAAAGTTAAGAGCCGAGGACTGAGTCTCCCAGACTGATGCTAGCTGTGAAACCAAACATGGAAAATGATGTCGGTGTCACACTCTGGATTTTCCTGGCTG
Source organism: Embiotoca jacksoni (assembly GCF_022577435.1). Lineage (NCBI taxonomy): Eukaryota > Metazoa > Chordata > Actinopteri > Embiotocidae > Embiotoca > Embiotoca jacksoni. The sequence continues at coordinate 417,344 of NW_027185446.1, read as the reverse complement.
TGAAACTTTATGATTGAGCTGCTGTGAAGGATTACAGCTGAAAATAATAAATAGAAATAACTACGTATGCAGTCAGTCGCTAACTTCATCAGCTCCTCCACCTCTCAGTAGTCTTCTTCTTGTCACACTGCCTCTGTCATACTTTAAAGCTTTTATTTTTCTTGGTTTGTACTTTCATCAGCTGACAAGACTAATTAACCAACAATCTAATAATGAGGGCGAAGCAGTGGGTTCTGGGTAAACAGACTGTGGGCGTCGTCAGGGGCGCCTGTTAGTTTACTTCAGTGACTAATGATGAGAGGTTGGATGAAGAGGGATATATTCAGGCAGTGATAATTAATGGCTGTCCTTTAAGCCAATCACAGCATCAATCACATGCTTATTAACCGCAGCATCAGCACAGCGACCCGTAACTCATCTGGAGAGACGTGTCAGGACCGGTTTGTTGGTGAAGAGGCTTTAATAAATACAGCAGGTTGACCACCGAGTGGACAGACGGCTGAACGGGACCACAGACTGGAAGAGACTCAGTGCTGTTGAGGTTCTGCTCCGATATGGTTGAACCACCCCTTTCCACCTCATACCAGACCAAAGACACTGAACCGGATTCTGTCCGTCACCATCTTTGCTAGTTCGGAGCGGTTTGGAGCAGGAAGTGACCATATTTGGACGAGCTGGGGGAGGAGCCAGCGATGGATCTGACCTATCTGATTGGAAACCTGACATACTACGTCCCGCCCACCGATAGCTGTAACCTGACTGCACCTCAGGCCTGTCAATCAAACAGACACGCCCCCAAAAACAGGTCTTCTTGAATCTTCTTTTCTAATGAATGAGGGATTATTTTCAGATGGACCTCCAGAAAACTAATAAGAAGGAGTGACTTTAGCTAACAACACCGAGATAACTGATGGACACATTTTATTCACTTTGGATTTGATGAGAGAAGTTGAATGGGAGTCTATGGAGCCGGAGGCTTTTTGGAGCCGACCTCTAGTGGCACTCGCTGGTATTGCAGCTGAAGACACTTCTGGGTCAGAACCATTTTACAGACCTGAAGCTACTGAGCGCTCCGATGGACGCTGGCTGACTCTGTTCCTCCATCGTTCACCTTCAGGTCTGTTTCCTTTGATGTGACGTACTTTCACCTCAAACATCTAATTGTACCTGATTTTGTTTTTAGAAAAATAGGCTTCAGCCAAAAGGGAAGTCTGAGTGTCTGGTGCATTATTTTGTTGTGTTTTTTGAAGAATAAATGTACTTTTTGTGCATTTAAAAGTCCCAAAGTTATGCAGCAGGAAGGCCACCTGACTGCAGAGCTACATATTAATAGCATCAATATTTATCTCTGCTCCTCTACAGCTTTATCCCCTAAGCCCTGCCTGCAAGCCGCTGATAGCATGCAGGGAAATCAGGGACACTTCTCAATCCCCGTCCTCCTCCTCTCCCTCCGCCGCCGCTCCCCCGATGCTCAGATTGCCGCTCTCCTGATGTCGAGATTGGGCACTC
>NW_027185446.1:363335-403335 GCF_022577435.1 Embiotoca jacksoni | reverse complement strand
ATGAAGACACGGGTTCAAGCCCCGCCGAGGTAACACAACACACATGGTTCACGGTTTACCCGCCGAGGTAACACAACACACACGGTTTACCCGCCGAGGTAACACACAAGGTTCACAGAGGGCGAGACCTCCTAAGGCAAGTCCCTGTAAGGGTAAGCCACATCCACAAACCAAAGGTAAAAAAAAAAAAGGGACTTTTTTTTTCATTGTGTACTGGTTGAGTTGCCTCACAGTGAGAAGTAACTTGAGGCATGTCAGTTCAGAAAAAGGTCATACTCCAAAAAGTCATAAAAAAGTCATACTATAACATGTCTAAAATATGGAAAAAAAGATATATATAGACATGTCGTCCAAAATATGATTAAAAAGTCATATTTTGCATGACATGCTATAAGTATGACTTCCGTTCAAGTTATGGAAGCCAGCATAGTGGTGCACCTGTCAGCGTTGTCGTCGTCGCCGAGGTAACACACGAGGTTCACGGTTTACCCGCCGAGGTAACACACGAGGTTCACGGAGGGCGAGACCTCCTAAGGCGAGTCCCTGTAAGGGTAAGCCACAGCCACAAACCAAAGGTTAAAAAAAACAAGCAGTGATGTACAGGCCCTCGCACTCCGGTGTGCCGCTCCCCGAAGCCGCCCCCCCAAAGCCGCCTCCCCGATGTGCAGCACGCGAGGGACCGTGTATACCCGCTTAAAGTTGCTATTTTTGTCTCGTTTCCTGTCTCCAGCAGGGGGCGTTGGCGAGCCGTTTGGCCACGCCCACTCGCAAAACACATCAGATGTATCGTCTCACCACGCCGGATGTATGTGATATGTTTCGTGAGGTTTCAAGCATCCTTTGACCTTAAACATCAACTTTCTGTGTCACGGTGAGACATCCAACTTTGCCGCATCGTCACGGCGACGCCCATCGACAAAGTCGAACGAATGTCTCAATATATCATCAAATACATGTTTAGGTTATTGTGACCCGACTTTAGGTTCATATGATCAACCAGCTCGACGTAGAATGTGAAAGTATGAAAAGTGTCATTTCCAGTGGCCAACAGGGGGCGCTATGACTATGAGCGAATATTACTCCACAGGGGTCTTCAGGGCGGGGCTATTATCATACCTGTGATGTTTGGAGAAGGTCGGTCCATGTACATAAGATTTAAAGCAACTCGTAGTTTCATGGTGAGACGCTCAAAATGGCCGCCTCTCACGGGCACACACATCGACGAAAACAAATTATTTTGATAACTTTTAATCCCAAACATGTTTTCTATCCATAGACCCTAAATTCAAGTCGGTCGGACCAAATCCCTCGGAGGAGTTCGACAAAGTACAACGTGTCAGAATCGCCCAAAATGGCGACTAAATTAAAAATGGTGGACTTCCTGTCGAGTTGACGTAATGGTGCAATGTAACTTTTTTGTGCGTCTAGGTGTGATACACGTGTCCACCGGATTTCGTGAATTTAGGTAAATGTGGCCGCCGGGGCATCTCTGTAGGGGGCGCTCTCGAGCCGTTTGGCCACGCCCACTCGCGACTCCACTAGAATACGAAATTTTTCGCCGGGAGACAAATGTGTTTCTACTTTCAAGAGTTTTAGAAGATGATAAAACTTCCAAAAAGGAAAATCACTTTACGTAAGAATAAGAACAACGAGAACATTTTTACGAAATACAACAGGGCTTTAGTACCGATGTTTGGTGCTCGGGCCCTAAAAAGAAGTGTGTGTGTGTGTGTGTGTGTGTGTGTGTGTGTGTGTGTGTGTGTGTGTGTTCCTTTGTATGTACAATATCACTCTGCATGTCTTGACCCCTCCTTCTCGCTTCACTGCTGGCTGGTGACCATGGAAACGGTTCAGATGTCTCTGAACCCCTGCCAGACGGAGGAGGTGGGGGGGGGGGGGGGTTAGAGGGAGTCAGTCAAGTGATTAGTGTTATCAGTCACCAATAATGCTACAGACCCCCCCACCCTATTTTTTTTCACACCGCAGCAGAAATAAAAAATTGGAAAACAAAGTGTGGCGGTTGAAACCAGACATCCTGCACACGCCTGCTCTCAGCAACACGCTAGGAGAGATAAGGTGTGTGTGTCCACGGGGACGGCGGTGAGCCGGTGACAGCCAGCTCGGTAGGTAGATAAAAAATAAATTAAAAAAAGGAAACGTCTGCACAACAAAGCGTTTAATTGAACACGAAGGAGGAGAGCTTCTAATGATCAGGGTGCTGCGATAATGACACGGAACACATTGAGGTGGCATTTCGAATATGAATATTATGACTGTAATTACTCGACTCCGCCGTTACAAACAGATCTGTTTGTTTTTAACGACGTCCTCTCCGGGTTGGAGCCAGCCGGCCGACGGTGACCGAGACTCAACCGTCACTCCAGGAGATCACTCAACTCTCTCAGATTAAAACTGTGCAGCCGGCTCACGCCACGCTCTTCATCTACAAACACAGGACTGCCATTCTTCAGCGTACACAAGTTTATCAAACTCCCATCAGATTAAGTTGCTCTATCGCAGGATGAAGGAGGAAGCGTGAAGTGCCCATTGAAGAGCTGAGAGGGAAATCATCTGCAGTATTAAGCGCACTTCAATGTAAATCCCAAATCACATTATGCAAATCTTCTGCTCCGAGATGAAGCCCCTTGAACGCACCAGATTAGCATCTTCGCTCTGCTCTCGCACAAGAGTTCAGCCGTGTGTTCACGCAGAGACGAGCGTGCGCACACACACACACACACACACACACACACACACACACACACACACACACACACACACACACACACACACACACACACACACAGAGCACAGAGACAACCTGAAGTCTGGAGGTCTGCGTGGGAAGACGATGCAGCTACGACCCATCAAAATAAAAGATCTGTTTCTTCATGTACAACCTCAGAGGGTCATGACCTCTGAAAACTGCCGACACATTGGGTTTCCCCCTTTGTCTCTTAGGCTCCCCTTTAATAGAACTCATGAGCTCGTGGTTAACACCGTTGCTAAGCAACAGCAACATGGAGGGCGTCTAGAAGCCACAGAAGCTAACAGTTTAGCAAGCTAGCATCCGGATAACATAAGGCAGGAAATACAAAGGTACAACAGAGGGAGAAGATGAAGCCGTTGGAACATCAACATTTTCTTCAGACTTTTATCTAAGTTATGAAGAGAAACGCTACGTGACTAAAACTACAATATATCCGCTGAACATCCAACTAAACATGAACCTCCGTGACCTCTGACCTTTCTAGAAATGTCAGCAAACACATTCACAACTGGTGAACTGGAGGCTGATAGAAGATGTAGAGCTGTGACGTCGTGACGACCACCAGAGAGCGCCGTTCATACGGACTGTTCCTGTGTGTCTCCTGTTTGTGTGATTAGTTTCATCTGTCCCTCGTTGTTCTCCTCTTCCTGGTATCTTTAGTCCATTTGTTCCCTTCTTTTGTCTTTCCAGATAATTTTTTGGCTCATAAAGAAATCTCTACATGACTAAAGTTATCATACATTAGCTTAATATTTCTGCTCCCCGCCTGCTGGTTCTCGTTCATGTTCACCCGGTTCCCTGATTGCATTCGTCTATTTGTAAAACCTTCTGCTTTTGGTGTCGTGTGAGTGTGTCTTGTTTTGAATGTCGGCATGGTGGTTAAATAGGAGGTTGCATTGAGAAGGAAATCCAGGAATTAACCTGGTACCAACAGCGAACCGGCAGCAGCAGAGGAAAACGGGCTTTTACAAAGCTAATGTTCTGAAATATTCTGAAGTTTAAAAAATCAGCGAATGCTTCTGGCTTTGAGAGGAAAAGGCTGGACATAAAAAAGTTGATGCTGAGGAACACAAAGCTGCACGATGTCGGAGCTCGCTCGCCTGCACGAGCATCGAGACGCTTTAATTGGAAACTGTCTGCGGATGGCAACGGATCCGCCCACCGCGGGAAGTAGGTAAAAGCTCGGCCTGTCATGTGTGCAAAGAACCGAATTACACGTTTTATCTTCCTCCTCCAGGTTTACAGCAGGAAAACATGGAGGTGGAGATTCAAGAGGAAAGCATCAACAAAAAGTCTCTAAAGTTGAACTGCTTTCACGTTAAGTTCACAAACAGAGTAAAAATGTCTTTTTATCAGACGAGCCGGGTTCATCTGGTTGATGCTTTTCTCCTCCGTCTGTCACTCAACAGGTGGAAATGCTCATGAAACCATTTATCACTAATAATATTACTCCATCTTTTTTCTCCTTGAAGCATAAGTTGACCTTTTCTAAAGTCCTGTGAAAATACCAGAACATCTCTGCAGTGAGTTTTCTCATCTGGAAATCAGCGAGTGGTCGTTAGGGCGTCGCTGCGAGACGTCCTGTTGGGATTGTGAGCTTTATGGAGGTACTTTTGGGTCTAGTTTATGCAGCATAAACGTTTTGTTGTTAATTGTTCATTTTTTGCACTGCAATCAAACATGTAAAAATATATGAACTGAGAAGAAAATATTTGTTCACAGTTTTCTTGGTTTTTGGTCCCAGACTTGAGAAATCAGCATTTGAAAAGAATATTTTGCTTCTATAAATGAATGTCTGTATATCTTAATGCCAAAATGTTCATAAAGACATTCATAAAGAAAAATCTGTCTGCTGCAGCTTCTCAAACACAAGTCGACAAAATGTAGAAAGAAAACGAGTCGCGTCTGGACTGAAAAGAAACGTTATCGTAACCGTACTGAGTGGATAAAGGCAGATGAAGGGAGACGCTTTCTAGACCGAACTGCCTGAGAGAACGAGTGTATTCTACATCACGGAGACAAAGACGCGCTGCAGAGCAACACGTGCAATCTGCCAGAGAGACGGCTCTTCGAGGTCAAGAAGCCATTACCACCGCCACGTGCCTTCAGGGCCTCGTAACGGCCGGGACAACGAGAGGGCAGCGGGGACATCATCACCACGCCGTTAGGAGGAAATCATCACCTCCATATTCCCAGCAGATCACAGACGAGGCCCCGGACGAGGCCGGGTCACGTGACTGAAGCACAGTGATTACATGAGAGGGGAGTTCAGGGGAGGACGGGAGGGTAAATGTGGGATGAGGCGCCGACCTGCTTCCTGGAGGACAGCGCACTCTTCAGCCGACCCTGGCGACCCGCCTTCCCCGGGTCCGATGCCTCCTGGCAGCTCCGGCGCAGCGTGGTGGCGCTGGCGTCGGGGTGGTTGGGCAGAGGGCTGCAGGGACACACGCAGCTGGTTAAAGAGATGATTGGATGAACAAGTTAGGAGGTTTCATTACAGAAAGAAGGTCTAAGAACAGAACAAGAACAGGACGGACCACCTGAATTCATAAAGCAGCACATAGCTGGTCGGTGCTAGATCGGATCAGCCGCAGGGACACACAAAGTCTACACTGCTGTGATTGGTTGGTTCACGGTCAGTGACCTGGTCCCTCACAGTGATCCCAACCCTAATCTTTATCCTCCCACAACGGATTAACCAATCACAGGCAGAGCGTCCCTCCTGCCGATCCAATCCAGCACCGGCCCGTAGCGAGGTGACGACGTGATGTCGTACCTGAGGTAGAGGATCCGCGCTATGAGGGCGTACAGCACGATGGCGAGGAGCAGCGGGATGACGTAGAAGATGGCGAAGTCGATGAGGTAGATGGGCAGGTAGAGCTCCCGCTTCACTTTGTAGCCGCACTGCACGTGTCCGTCGGGGCTCACCTGAGTGTCACAGACGAGACGCCGTCACACCAGCAGGTCGTCCACATCTCAACGTCAGCGTTAAATCAGAAACGGCACAGAGATCTTAAAAAGCTTTTCACCCTCCGCTGCAGGTGCTGTGTTTGTTAACTAGAGTTTAGCAGGTTTATAGAAGAATCAGCTGTTAGTTAGCTTTGTTAGCTGGTTGTTAGCTTTGTTAGCTGTCAACACTGAGTTCTACTGGGACCTTCTGAGGTGCTAAAGGAAAAACATTCGCTGCACTGTGGCGCCATGGCAACATGACAACAGGCCCGTTAGCAGCGCGTTGAAAGTGGGCAAATTTTCTCACCTCAACAACACAATCGTGTTATACTTGAACGAGCAACACAAACGTCCCGCAACGCAGCGACCAACCTGAATGTCCACCAGGAAGAACCACAGCATGCAGTACACGCAGGTGAAGATCCAAACGCCGGCGATGATCCGCTTGGCGCGGGACACCGTGCACACCGTGTGAGCCTTCATGGGATGGCAGATGGCGATGTACCTGCACGAGAAGAGGAAACACAAAGTCAAACCGACGCTCAGATCTTTTGTATTCTTTACATCTTGTGGAACCACTGAGCCGTTAATTCAACGCTCAGATTGTTAGGAAGCGCGGCGGGTGTGTTGTGTGCCTGCTGAGTGTGAAGCATTTCATCCATTATTCATGCCGCAGGTGGCACGGAAATTGAAACTACAGATGATTACTGTGGTTTGGCTGTGAGCTTGTTTCATTCTTCATCTCTTGCGCTCCGGCTGCAGCAGGAGAAGGAACGCAGACCGCTGACATACGTAGAGAATCTACTCTCACACACTGTTTTTTAATGGATTCAATTAAAAGTGTTTGAGGCATTTCCACGCTGGACTGTTGTACATCCAGGGACGAGGCCCCCTGATGCTGCTGACACTAACATAGATGCAGCATGAGTTGTTCTTCTTCTGGAAGCTGCAGTTGAGAGTTTTTACAGCAGGATCGATAAGGTCAGTGTGACTGTGTGACCTATCGACAGGTTTGATGAGTTGGAAGTTAAATGGTTTGTCTTCTCTGCGAGCACTTACTGGCAGAGTGTGTGATTTTCAACAGGAAGTGATCAAACATGGTCGTCGTGCATTTACAGGGAAATGACGACCCCAACATTTGAGTGCATCACCTACGAAAATACGAGTGTCGATTAAAACGTTGTGAGACTCCTGTTGCAGGTGAACACTGTGGCGCCATTTTACCAAATCAAACAGACCAACAAAGAGCCGCGGTTTGGTGCACAAACATGAGCAGCAAACATACGGGAGCTCTCGGACCTGCGATCTGCTCCAGCTCCCCCCAACACCCTGCTCTCGGTTCGGCCCTCCTCACCTCTCCACGGTGAAGGCGGTGATGGAGCAGGACGACACGTTGATCCCCAGGTACTGCAGGTAGGTGATCCCCAGGCACCCGGCGTGGCCGAAGATCCACGTTCCCGTCAGACTGTCCGACACGTTGGGCAGCCCCGCCGCCACCAGCACCGTCAGGTCGGCGATGGCCAGGCTCACCAGGTAGTAGTTGGTGGGCGTCCTCATGTGGCGCGTGGTGAAGACCACCAGGACCACCATGATGTTGCCCACGATGCCCACGCTGCACACCAGCAGGACCAGGAACACCGACACCGTCTTGTACTCCAACGACTCAGAGACGGCGACGCTGGAACTCAGAGAGATGTTGGTTGGGGTGTCGACTCGGGAGCTGGCGTTGTCGGTCATGGCTGCTGGAGGTTCGTCAATCAACGCTTCATTTGATCAGAGATGAGCGACGATGGCCGTGACTCCGAAACAGGTTTTTTCCTTCTTCATCTAGAACAATCACTCTCATCTGAATGGGTCGAATGGATTCGTCACCACGAGGAAGAACCGAGTCCAAGTTTTCTTGTCTTTGATATTCACTTCTGTCGTTCAGCTTCACCGTCTCTTTCCTTAAAACTCATGAGTGGAAAAGACGAGCGCGCTGACTGCAGTCGTCCCAGGACATCTCCGCTCCGCTCAGCCCCGATGAGTCACCTAGAAGTAGAAAAGGAGTTCAGTTAATTGGACAAAGGGGATTGAATTGAGAATGACCTCTGGGCTGGTTTTTGGACTTCCATGTGTCATTGTCAAACACACAGCAGGAACATCACTCAGGTGTCTGCAGCTCCGACCACAACCAGGTTAGAAATGCTTGTACGGTCAGATAAAGAGGTGAACGAACAATTTAAGCTGCGAGGAAATTTAGTGCTGCAGCTGCAAAAACTTGTTCAAGAAAAAGATCAGCAGTGAGATTTTTCTCTTCCTCCTGAGTATTTTTTAAATGATGAGACACTGCACAGCGCTTCAGGAACAGCAGACTGAGCTTTCGTTCTCTAACAGTCTGCGCTCCAGATGAGATGTTGGAGAGCTTCCTCTGAGATTCTGCTCCGTGTTGACGTGATTCAGAACGTCTTTTCTGCACATTTGTCTGCTGCACATTGGTCGTGCGTTTCGTGACCTGGAGAACGCTCTGCTTCAACCCATAAATCATATCATTCTGCTGTAGGGGATAAAAAGGCTCTGGCTTGTTTGGTTTTCTTAAACCAGACACATTCGTCCTGGTCAGCACCATGTCCAGCATGCAGCCACTGGGTTTTTGCAAAATAGTGCCATTGGGGGAAGATTTGGGGAGAAAGAGGTGACAAGAACCACACTGACCTGCCTTTAATGCATCTTTAATGCAGGACCCAAACCTTCCCACTGTCAGTAGGTAGGTTGCTGCTCGGAGGTTGTTGTTGTAACCAATCAGAACCATCAGTGATGTCGTCAACCATCAGTGATGTCATCAATCATCAGTGATGTCATCATTGGTTTGTGAACGTTATGAATCCTCCAGGTCAGATTCTGTCCGTCACCATCTTGATAGCTCAGAGCGGTTTGGAGCAGGAAGTGACCATATTTGGACGAGCTGTGGGAGGAGCCAGAGTTTTTTTTTAGAGCCAGCCCATAGTGGCCCTCAGTGGTATCGTACGTTAAGGTATTTCCACATTGGCTCCACTCTTATACAGTCTGGTTGGGACCTCTTCATACCGGTGTGCAGAGGAAGAGCGATGACTCCTTCAACTTCCACGTTAGCATGTGAAAACTTGACGGAGTGAAAACTGAACTGAAGAAAGTCTCATTTCACCTCTCCACCAATTCTTCCTCTTCATCTGTCCATTAGATGAGGAGAATATCAGATGTGTCTTCTTAAAGTGCACGTTTCGCACTACGATGCTGCTGAAGGTCGGTAAGGTCATCCTCTAACGGTGTCCTCACAAAGTTCCTCTGCAGGTTTAAGCATGGAAACCAGCTTTAATACGTGTATGGACATTAATGTGATATTCAAATGAACCTCAAACTCTGCACTCAAGGCGTAAACACTCAATAAGTGCATTAAGATCATTTTAACGAAGCTCGTGGTCACTTATGACGCCTCCAATTGCATTTCTAATGAAGGTACAGCACATTAAAGACATTTATTAAACCGTAACTGCTTTAAAGGATTCTGAGGTCGTCTGAGGACAAAATATTTTTCATCCAAAGAATCCCCACGTTTTTATTTTTTACTGCTGAAATCTAATTAACCAGCATGCAACACTGTGAAAGTCCACGAAGCATCTGTTGCTCTTTACACACACACACGCACACACACACACTCACACACACACACACACACACACACACACACACACACACACAGACACACACAGACACACACACACACACACAGACACACACACACACACACAGACACACACACACACACACACACTCACACTCACACACACTCACACTCACACTCACACTCACAACACACACACACACAGACACACACACACAGACACACACACACACACACACAGACACACACACACACACACACACACACGCACACACACACACACACACACACACACACTCACACACACACTCACACTCACACACCCCTCCTGAGAGCTGCCTCCAACAAATTGAGGTGGACATGAAATGAACAGTAATCTAGTTCCCGTTTTCGTTTGCTGTCCCGTTGCGTCCACTCTCAGCTGACCAACCATTACTTCCTGTCATTCTGCAGTTTAGTACAAACATCTTTCTGTTATTAGAACTTAATAAAGTACTTGAGACCTGACGTAAACATGGACTGCACATGTTAAAGCATGTTATGAAGCTACAACTAGTTAGCTTAGCACAAAGAACAGGCTGGAAAAAGAGGCCCGATTGTGTCCATAAATTTGTCGTGTTTTTTACGTAAACCTGGAAATAATCTGAAAGTTTGAGAGTTTAGAAACATTTTAAAAATATGTTCTGATGTGTAAACTGAAGAATAAATATCTTTTTGCAGCTCTTCAATCAAACTAAAGCTGATTAGCATCACACCAGGTTGAACGGTCATTATGAATCCTCCAGTTCAGATTCTGTCCGTCACCATCTTTACTAGTTCGGAGCGGTTTGGAGCAGGAAGTGACCATATTTGGACGAGCTGGGGGAGGAGCCAGCGGTGGATCTGACCGATCTGATTGGAAACCTGGCGATACTACGTCCCGCCCACCGATAGCTGCAACCTGACTGCACCACAGGCCTGTCAATCAAACAGACACGCCCCCAAAAACAGGTCTTCTTGAATCTTCTTTTCTAATGAATGAGGGATTATTTTCAGATGGACCTCCAGAAAACTAATAAGAAGGAGTGACTTTAGCTAACAACACCGAGATAACTGATGGACACATTTTATTCACTTTGGATTTGATGAGAGAAGTTGAATGGGAGTCTATGGAGCCGGAGGCTTTTTGGAGCCGACCTCTAGTGGCACTCGCTGGTATTGCAGCTGAAGACACTTCTGGATCAGAACCATTTTACAGACCTGAAGCTACGAACACTTTTATAAACAGTCTGTGGTCCAGACATCACCAACTTATCTGCATGGGTTGCCGTGGTAACGAGGCAGCTACACAGGTTACGCAGCTTTTCAACGTACCAGCAGACAGTTGATGTGTGCGTCAGTCCTGAGTTCATCTTCCTGTTTATTTCTTAGTGATTTCGGACTCTTCTTGGTTCCTTCTTCAGCCTTCATCCTGTGTTCTCACTAGCCTGTCTTACTTCTTGTAAACCAGCCTTTTTCTGCTCCCTCTACATAAACACACGACACCATAACTGTAAGTGCCATTGATCCTTTTAACTTCTCTGTACAGAGGTCAGAGGTCAGATCACCTCGACTCGTTTCCTTCCACTGAAGCAGCGTTCAGATGATCCGATTGACTCATCGGCGCCACGTTCAGAGGAATCTACCTGCAGGTATCGATCACCTGTCGGAGCCTCCAGTTTCCTGCAGAGTATTGCTGACTCAGCAGCTCTGCAATGGTGGGAAACATCACAACTGAGTGACAGACGTCAGATTGTTTCTCAGCATCACATCGTGGACTGCAGGTTTCTGAAGGGGGGCGGAGCCCGGAGCTCTAAAATCAGACCGCCAGGTGATCAATACAACAAAGCTTCATCACTGATCCAGAAAAAAAAACACAAGACTCTGGTCAGTGAAAATCCTGAAGAAGAATAAGGAGGACGAGGAGTGTCTCTGAACCACGTCTCAGGAGGGACACCCCCCCCTTTCAAACCAGATCTGTCGTCTGAAGCAGCAAACGAGACATCATGTGTTGGTATGAGGGCTCTGAGTTTGTAGCTGAGTGATTAATCCTCCGCACACACCGGAGCGTATCGACCCTGAACACTGCAGCTTCTTATTGTTGTGAATCCACTGATTTAGTGGACGACTGTCAGAGCGAGTTTTTGTTTGTTAAGACTGAATCTCTCTCAGAGCGACTCACATTCACACACATGCCACGACGTTATCACATGTTTACTACTGGTTAATCAGCCGTGGCCACGCCCCCTCATCAATACCCCTCCCCCACTCCCCCACCTAATGTCATTATGCACACAGACTCTCCTGTTAAAGCTCTGGTTCTTTTTAAAGCTTCACCAGCTCTCGTTATCTAAGAGGTGGATCGATGCACTAATGGAGCACAAACCAAGGAAACTGCACCGTCGTCACATTCTTCAAATGTTCAGTCTGTGAATTCATTCATAAAAAACACGTTTAAAATGGCTCCTCGTAGATCTGTGGACAAATGTCACAGAAAACAAGTGCAGAGCTGCTGTTCATCATCTTCTACAGCAAAACACTCAAACCACAACCAGAGCAGAACATGAAACAACAACAGAAGTGTGAACGCTGTTTAGCACTTTATGTGTTTCCACTAAAATCAAAACAGACAGAAGCAAGTTTCAACTCTAATGTTTTATATTCTGGATCAAAGAAGTCTTTTTTATGCATTAAATGGAACATCTTACTGAACTCTCTGTGATCTTCAGGCCCTCAGGCACCATGGCATTAAAAACCGGTACTATTCTGTAGTGGAAATCACTGCATGGGCTCAGGAACACTTCTGAAAACCATCGTCTGAGAACACAGTTCGCAGGTTAAAACTCTCCAAAAAAGAAACTTGTTCCCTGACAGACCTCCTCTGTGCCTCTGAGCTGACGCTCTCACTTCTTCCCTCCTCTTTGTTTCAGTTTATTTAAATTAAAGAAACACGGCATTGTTTCCTGTCTGAGTTCTGCTTCACTTTTTCCTCTCAGGATGCAGTGATCATAAGAATCTGAGGTCAGCACACAGAGGATGAAGCCGTTAGAAAGGAGCAGCGGACCTGCAGCTGCTCTCCGGCAGCAGCGAGGACGATGCCGAGTGGAGGTGAGTTAGAGGATCATCTGCAGACGTAAACAGGAACAACAGCCTGATTCTGCTCCAGTAACATTTTTAACATCATCAACTTAAATATAACTCACATTTTCTCACATTCTGCTGCTTCCAGATCTGAATTAATCCAGAAAACTGAAGTAATTAAAGACCTGATGTTTTGTTAGACACAGAAAATTAATGAATGACGACAAGCAAACAGACCGGAATGTAAACCTCTCATTATTCTGTCTCATTTACAGGGTAACAAATAAATCACTTACCTCGTCAGTGTCATCTTCATCCAGTCTTCTTCAACCTGTATTTCTCCTCACGAAATAAAGTGTTTAATCTTCTTCCCTCTCTCTGTGTGTGTGTGTGTGTGTGTGTGTGTGTGTGTGTGTGTGTGTGTGTGTGTGTGTGTGTGTGTGTGTGTGTGTGTGTGTGATGGTTAAAGGATGCTCGGCAGCTCAGTCATGCTTTAACTGTTGTCTACATACTGTACACACACAGAGTCCTGCTGCTCCTCACTGAGGTCCGTCACTCACTCACACACACACACACACACACACACACACACACACACACACACACACACACACACACACACACACACACACACACACTGATAGAGGAAGCAGCGCCTTCAGAATAAAAGCATGTCTTGTAATGTTTTATTAAAAAGAATTAAACCAACAGGCTCACATGTGCTTGTATGTCAAATAAAATACAAACAGAAAGTGACTCAATAATAACAGAAGCTGCTTCATTTGTTAATGTTGTTAAATTTGTTTTTATCAGCAGTGTTTCTGTCAAACTGTGAGATTAAAATTATTATTGTGGTTCAAATAACTCTTGAATTTATATCGCTGCCGACAGTACATATACGATAAATTACAGTAGAGTTTTGATGTAAACTTCAAAAGGAATATGATACGATAATATGCAATATGCTAATATATGACATGATAAAATGCAACACAATGACAGATGATACAATACTTTAATACAGAATACAATAATATACAATGCGATATGATAAAATGGGATTCGATATAATACGATAATATACAATACAATGATATATGATGTGATACAATATTATACGAAACGATATAACACCATAATATATCATATGATAATATACGATATCATAAATTCGATATGATACAATACATTAATATACAATACGATATCAAACAATATGAATCAATGATATATGAAACGATAATAATATGATGCAATATAATGATATGATATGATATGATATGATATGATATGATATGATACTATATGTTGAACAATACGATGAGACATGAGCTAACTTTCAAAGAAAAACGTTCTCTTTTGTTGTAGAAGTTGAGTTTTAGCATCTGTTGTGCTGCTGCTGGATGTGTCGCACCACATACACAGAAATACAATGAATGTGCTTTATTTTGAAATGTGTGAGAGGAAGTCGCGTGTTGTCTGACTTCAATTCCTTCTCAGGGTGGCTTCTGGCGTCGCTGCCTCCTTGCATGCAGGTTGTCCTGCTGCAGATGTCATTTTTCAACAATCAGATGAATCCAAGCTAAAAAATCTGGAGCCTAAAACTTGATCTCATCGTTTTCCTTCTGTAACATTCACTTCTGCATCCAGACCAGGAAACTGTGGTCTCACAAACATCACAAAACATGTGAATATCCACAAATCAGACAACATAAAAAAACATTTAAACTTCAATGTGTAACTTCATGTTCAATCACTGTCATAACTGTGATAAAATATACATTATGATCAAATATACATTATCACAGTAGATTGAGAACACCTCGTGCCCATGAGGCAGTTTAAACCTGACATTTAGACTCTCCACATGTTCCTGAATGTACATGTTATTAAATGATATTATATCATCCACCCATTAATTACCTGCTGTGGAGATCGTTCAGTGTAAAGTCACTGCTGCCATCTGGTGGCTCGAAGCTGGAAAAAGCAGCACCAACTGACTTTTATCAGAAAATACATGAATCATTTATTTGATATTAGGAGTCAGTTTTATTTGGTTTTGCTGATTTTTTTAATTTCCAAATTTCACATTAAAACATACAATTAACAGGAAGGCTGTAGATGCACAGACGTGTCTTAGATTTTTTTTTTTTTTAAGTCAGGACCTTTTAATCAAGACAAGATAAAAGTAAATGGATAAATTGATAACAGATAATAAAAAGAAGGATGTCAATACATCATTCAGATCAGAAACAGTAAGAATAACAACAGAAGAAACATTAATTAAATGTGCTGAATAATAAATTCTGGACTAAACAATTTACAGCCTCAGATTTTCTTCATTCACAGATGAAGATATGATACGATAGAATATGTTACAATACAATATATGTTCTGATACCATTCAGTATGATGCAATATATTATAACATGTTATAATATGAAATAGTAAAAATCAATATAATAGAATATGATACAACACAGTACAACATAATATGAAATGTTACGATACAATTTAATGCGATACGATAAAATATGTTATGACCCAATATGGTATGATACATAAATATATAATAATAAATTATGTTACGATACAATATAATATAATGTGTTACAATATGATGCAAATAACCGTCCTGAAGCACCAAGTTCGGTATTTTGGCTTTCGCCATCTTGTTAATTTGAAGCCAGAAGTGACCATATTTGGACAAGCTGGGGGCAGAGCGAGCGCTGCAGCCCCTAGAGGCCCTCGCTGGTATTACAGTTGCAGACACGTCTGCATTGGCCTCGATGTTAAGAGCCAGAAGCTCTTTATATCCAGTCTGCGACATAATATTAAACTATACGATGCGATATAATATAAAAATGTTACAAAATAATGCGATACAATATGATATGATATAATACAATAGAATACCGAGTCCCTTTAAACTGTTTATTTAAAACAAACAAAATTTAGACCAATATAATATAATATAATATAAAATAAAATAATATAATATAATATAATATAATATAACATAATATAATATAAAATAAAATAATGTAATATAATATAATATAATATAACATAATATAATATAATATAATATAATATAATATAATATAATATAATTTAATAAAACATAATATAATATAATATAATATAATATAATAAAAAATAATATAATATAATATAATATAACATAATATAATATAATATAATATAATATAATTTAATATAATTTAATTTAATAAAACATAATATAATATAATATAACATAATATAATATAATATAATATAACATAATATAATATAATATAATATAATATAATATAACATAATATAATATAATATAATATAATATAATATAATATAATATAATATAATTTAATTTAATAAAACATAATATAGTGGTCAGGGTTCTTTTCCCTCGTTAGGTTGATGTTACTGGTCTCAGATCAGATTTTCTCCCCATACTGCAGCACAGCGTCATCACTGTGACCCCTAAACTGATCTCAGATCCGCCCGCTCCCTCCTCCCTTCTCCTCCTTCGTTGTCGAATGTTGATGACGTCGTGGTAATGGCCGCTCTCGCTGTGCCGTGCGGGGTGTTTTATTTTCTCCGCCATAGCGGCTAAATTAAACCGTTAAATATTTATTCTAGGCTGTTCAGAAACGCGATATCAGCGGGGGAGGGCAGCTGTCAGCGCAGCAGAGCCGTCTTTAAAGAGCTCCGGGTCGGCAAAGGTGAATGAAAATATGTGGTTGTTGGCAGCTAGCAGAGCCTAGCTGCGCCTTTAGCTTAGCATCAGAGGAGGCGCATTGTTACGTGAAGACCGGGGAGTTGGGCCGCCGCGTCCGGGCACAGCTGAGGCAGCAGCTCCGCTCTTCTCCACCTGAGTTAACCGGGTTATATGTTCGTATTGTTCCCGGTGGAGGCGGTTTGTCGGCGGTTAGCCAGCTCGCTCCGCGTCGGGCCTTGTTGGTGTCACCAGCCGCATCACGCTGCAGCTGAACGGGCGTCGGACCTCCGGACCTCCGAGGAGACACCTGGAGGTCGAGGTGGCTCCTGTACCTGAGACAGCTGCTCCGCTGGTGGAGAAGCTCCTTCGGGTTCATCCATAAAACATGTGATCCGCAGCTGTTCTTTAAAATGTTCAGTTCACTTCGTTAATCTGTCATTTTGTTGAAGCCTGATATTCTTCAGCTTTAACTTTACAACCTTTGTCTGTTTTTAGGCAGAATCTTTTATTGTATTTTATAAAGTTAAGAAAGTTTCAATGTTTGAAAGCTCGGCATTTTTCTTCGAGGTCCAAATGAACAGCTGTTCTCAGGTTTTGCTCCAGTGTGCTTTGTTTATGATGGTCTGGATCATGAGTGGAGCTCTGGCTGCAGTCTGTTGATGCTTATTTGCTTTTAGATATATTCAGATATACGTGTTAATTATTAAGGAGAATTAGGGAATTTGGAGGAAAAAAACGTTTTTAAATCCATCAGAAATACTGAGGAATTTATATTTAACTGTTATTCTCAGTTGGAAAGATATAAAGTAGGTTTTGTGAGAATAAGTTAAAAAAGGGAGTTTGGCACGACATGAAACTCTTATTTCTATCAAAGTTCATCCCACTTGTTTCCTGTTTTGTTTCCACTCTCACTGGTGTCTGTTTCCAGCAGAACATTGTCTGATGGATACTCCTGAAAGCCCGACCCAGTCCCCTCAGTCCCCTGAGGAAGAGGAGAAGGGTCTTTCTGACAGTGAGCTGTTGGAGTCTCCTGACGAAGAGGAGGACAGGCTCATCTCTGATAGTGAGCTACTCAACGAGGAAGAGAATGGAGGCCTGGTGGAAGAGGAGGAGGGGGAGGAGGAGTTAGGGGACGAGGTGGTCCCAGACTTCGTCTCTGACCCGGAGGACGAGGAGCCTGGAGGAGACGCGGGAGGGGTGGGACAGGAGGACGAGACCATTATGCTGATGGAGGGTGATGAAGATGGTCCGCAGGGGGAGGAGGAGGAGGAGGAGGAAGACGATAGAGTTCTTGACACCCCACAGTCTCCCGATGGAGAGGACGGGGAGGAAGGATACGACGACTTCAGGAAAGACGCCTCAGCGGAGAGGGAGGCGGCCGAGGTGGACGACGAAGAGGAGGAGAAAAGCAAAGCCGAGGAGGAAGAGGAGGACGAAAGGATGAGAGCCGAGGAGAGGAGGAGAACCGAGGAGAGGAGGAGAGCCGAGGAGAGGAGGAGAGCCGTCGCCGCCAGGGAGATGAAGGACGACTCGGCGTCGGTGTCCCGCGAGCTGGACGAGCACGAGCTGGACTACGACGAGGAGGTGCCTGAGGAGCCCAGCATCCCCGCGCACGAGGAGGAGGACGAGGAGGAGGACACCAAAGTGGAGGGAGAGGAAGAGGAGGAGGAGAAGAGCGAGGACAAGAGCACGAAGAAGAAGGAGAAGAAACGGATCCTCCCGCCGTCTCCTAAAGACGGCGAGTCCAAAGGCTCCGAGAGGACACGCAGAGAATCCTTCAGAGACAAGAAGAAGGACGAAGACGACGGAGAGATCGATGAAGGAGAGATCGATGTGAGTGATCGAAGTGACGCGTTAATCACCGCGTGGATCGCCGATAATTCGCTGCATGTCCAGAAGTCTTTTTAGTGTGGAATTATTTCTTTATTTATTTCCATCGAAGCCGTTGAGCTGCAGACTGAAGTTCCAGAGACGTCCTGAGCTGATTGTATCGATTAGGAACAAGTTGGCCAAGACTCCATCAATCACTCAAACTCTATTTATAAAATAATAATAATAATAATAAACTTCATTTGTAGAGCACCTTTTCTAAAAGAAATGCAGCTCAAAGTGCTTCACTGCAAGAATTATGTAATGCAGTGATTCAGATATAAAGGAACATTTAAAAATACAGCAAAGAAAACAAATTAAGCAGAAATAGAGTTCAAATATTGAATAAAGCAATAAGAGATCTTCAGGAGTTGCTAGTTTAAGGCCGAAGTACACAGACGTGTTTTAAAGCACCGAGCAGCTTCCCTGATGTCTGCAGGCAGTTTGTTCCACAGCAGAACAGACAGAAGCTGCAAGAAACCAGCAGCAGATGATCTGTTGATGTTCTCTGAGGAACATCGTTGACCAGAGAGTCGGCCATGTCACTCGGGCCGAGCCCATTAAGAGCTTTGTATGTGAGGGGGAGGAGCTTAAAGTCAGTCCTGTGTGTTACAGGTAAACAGTGCAGAGCAGCTAGAAGTGGACTGATGTCCTCTCGGTTCTGGTTCACAGCTGAGCGGAAGTCTCTGTTGTTTTCTTTGGGAGGCCAGGAAACATTACAGGAGTCCAATCGGCTAGAAATGAAGGCGTGAATCAACTGTCGTGGTCTTGAAACCTAGATGCGAGTCTACAATCACACCGAGACTTGTTACCTCCGATTTTATCCACCGAGTTCGTTGCCCCAGATTGTTTTCCAACATTTCTCTTTATATATAGCAGTTTTCATACAAAAGCAATGAAACACAAAGGGAATCACACAGTAAAACACCAGAGGCAGGAAGTAAGTGTTAGTTTGTGATTGACTCCTCCCCTTTTATGTGAATGTGCTCACAGCTGGATTGAAAAAGCGAGTTGTTAACCAGCATTGTGTGACTGCTTAGCGTGATCTCGTTTAATAGCTTTATGTCTTGTAGTCATTCCCTGAAAGACAAATACATACAAACGTACTCATAGAACTGAAGTTACGTCCAGTAACTACTATTTATTTACTTAATTCCTGTGCACCTGTTTCATGTCAGCTCAGTGAGAAAGTCGTGCTAATTTGTCTGTTTCTTGTATACTTGACTGTAAAAAAAAAAAAAAAAAGCCCAATAAAAGCCCACAATTAAGTTATCAATGAAAAAAAATGGACCTCAAACTGCTGAAAACCAGACCAGAGTATCAGCATTTTTAAAACGCACCCTATTGGTATCTACTGAAACCAACCGGTGTCTCACTGTTTCATCAGTTCCTACTTCAAATGTAGTGAATAACAGCTGCTCCAGAATATCATCTTTTAAACATGGATTATAAATAAACTCTCTCCTGTCAGAATTAGTACGTAGGATCCAGGAAGAGGCTCTGATGTGTCACGTCTTTGTCTCGTGTGTGTTCAGGATGACGACCTGGAGGAGGGCGAAGTGAAAGACCCCTCAGACAGGAAGATCCGACCTCGTCCCGTCTGCAGGTTCTTCATCAAAGGTAGGTGGTGAACATCGCAGCTCCACCGGTCTATCAGCAGGACGGGTTTTATTTGATCTCTTTAAATGTATAACAGTCCAGATCTTTAGTCATATGGGTTTTAAGAGCAGTTACAGATGGTGACTGTTTGTTTCAGCTTTTATCATGTGAGTCGATCTCCAGCAGAGGGAGCTGTTGAACTTAATATGGATTTCAGTTTTACTTCATCTCTGCCCTTAATAAGACATAACAGGAAACTGGTGACTCACTTATTATTGATTGAGAAAAAATATAGAAGAAGAATACAATTTGTACCATAATCAACCAAAATGTACTTGTTTTGACAAATGTATTTTATTAAACTGGCATCTCTCACAAACCAATATCAAAGTCAACGTATCTGTATTCAGTATTTTTCTCTTAAGTTTGCGGAGGACTTACGAGCACCTGTTTGTTCTGGGTTTTGAGGGTCTGCCCCCAAGCAACTTTTACATTTTTCAATTATAATTATATAATTTCTGAACATTATTATCACCGCATCTGTATAAAAAAAATGCCCAGAAATTTGGGAAATAGAGCCGGTAATAAACAAACAACAGCAAAGCAATGAAAAGTGTTTTTGTTAATTTGATGCTGCCCACAATGATTTGGGTCTTATGTTGAGGAAAACTCTTACATTTCTTTTAACCATCGATTCGTACCCAGATCAACACATTCGTCATGACTGAACATACCATTCATAATAGCCTACTCAGCTTCTTTTGTTCATGTCATAAAAGTCACATAAGTCCAATTATTAATAACACAGTTATGAGTTTAATGTCCCGTTTTAATGTGTTCTGGCAAAATGTTTGTTCTTCTGTTACGTCGGTCTGACTCTGATTTATTCCCCTTCAGTGACATCCAACAACACCTGAAATATCTTTTTATAGCACACCTGTATCTCTCATGTTGTGTTCCAGATGCTGTAGTTGTGTATTTATATTCTGAGTACAAGTACCAGGATGATGCACTCAGAACGCTCTTATTGTGACAGCTGATGTAGTCCTTGTTTCTATATTAGTCACAGACCGTCTGTTCTGGAAACATACGCAGCTTTTAGGAACTTTTATCTCCACGGTTCTCTAAGTTCAATAAATAAATTTTAAAGAAAGATTAGAACTAAAATATTTCTGTGATGTGCAGCATGATTATTATCAAAGGAAGTGATTACATATGAATTCCTTTATCAGGTAGAGCTACATTTTCCTTTCTTGACTTGCAATTTTTCCTAATTCACATAATTTTACTGCAAAAACTCACTTAAAACTCAGTAAATTACATCACAATTTTTTTTATCAAATCCATCGCAAAATCAAAAAATGTCGATCACAACAATCACTAAAAACCTCTGAAGTCCTGGAGGGACGGAAGTACGTCATCAGGAAAAAAGAATGAAAGGAAATTCAACACACCTTTTTATTTTACACCAAGTGCACGATAAACATGTATGTGAACTTTACGAGGTGTCGTTGGACTCATGTTGTCTCTAATTCTTTCATTTCTATTGAATTAAGCAGAATAGGAAAACATGTTCTCATTTAATCATACAAAGTCCATTCGATCTGCTGCCTGCTGATGGTTTTAAACTGCTGCTTCATGTCTCCTGCAGGAAACTGTACGTGGGGAATGAACTGCAGGTTCATCCACCCCGGAGTCAATGACAAGGGCAACTACTCCCTCATCAGCAAGCCGGACCCCTTCTCACCGAACGGAGCGCCACCTGGAGGACCTCACCCGCTCATACCCAACAACCCCTGGGTACGCCGCTCCGTGTTTCTGCACTGCTTTTTAAACACGAAGAAGAAATAGTGCTACTGCTGTCACAGTATTACTATAGCAGCTCTCTGTGATGATGCGTGTGGATATTAAACATGAATCTTTCACCGCTCCAGGCCGGTCCGGCCGTGGAGGAGCTCCCCCCACCTCCTCCTCCAGCAGAGCCTCCCGTGGAGAGCGCCTGGGAGAGAGGGCTGAGGCACGCCAAAGAGGTAAACACTTCCTGTAATATCTGCTGTGTGAGAGTGTAAACCGACCGCCACCTGTTTGTTTAGTGACAAACTCAAGAGCTGGTAAATTACAGGATTAGCAGCTTTATCAGGCCGCCAGGTTTCCTGTCAGCCACGTGGAAAGTGTCACTCTTATAAATAACAGCAGCAGCTCCAACCATAAAATAGCTGCCAGTTTATTAGGTACACCTGACTAAAACTAATCCAGTCTAATTAAAGAGCAATAAATCCTCCCGTCATGAAGACTAACGTCATAATGTTGTTTCTAGAGCTTCTGTTTTGTGTTGCTGTTGAAGTGCATTAATCAGGGATGTGTTCATAAGTCTGCAACCATTAATAGAAATGAGGTGGGCAAAATACACCTGTGATTATTAGATAGAGGTTTAACCAATCAGCAACTAGCAGTGATGTCATCGTTGGTGGACGTTATGAAGCCTCCAGTTCAGATTCTGTCCGTCACCATCTTGCTAGTTCGGAGCGGTTTGGAGCAGGAAGTGACCATATTTGGACGAGCTGGGGGAGGAGCCAGCGGTGGATCTGACCGATCTGATTGGAAACCTGACGATACTACGTCCCGCCCACCGATAGCTGTAACCTGATAATGCAGAAGTGTCTTCCGCTGCAATACCAGCGAGTGCCACTAGAGGTCGGCTCCAAAAAGCCTCCAGCTCCATAGACTCCCATTCAACTTCTCTCATCAAATCCAAAGTGAATAAAATGTGTCCATCAGTTATCTCGGTGTTGTTAGCTAAAGTCACTCCTTCTTATTAGTTTTCTGGAGGTCCATCTGAAAATAATCCCTCATTCATTAGAAAAGAAGATTCAAGAAGACCTGTTTTTGGGGGCGTGTCTGTTTGATTTTGTTTCAGTTCATCCAAATACGGTCACTTCTGGCTAACCCTGCTAGCATGCTACGTGGAACTCGAAGAACGCATCTTGTTCCAGTGCTTTTATTAGGAACACATTATTAGCTCTGCAGTGAACATGTCCCTCATGTCGTCACGTCTTTTAAAAACTTGTAGATTTCTGTGTTATTTGGAGAAGCCTGAAGAGAACCTACAGCAGTCTGTTGTGTGAATGTTTAATTGTGCGTCCCGTAGGTCCTGAAGAAGGCCACCATCCGGAAGGAGCAGGAGCCGGACTTTGAGGAGAAACGCTTCAACGTGACGATCGGAGAGGACGAGAGAGAATTCGACAAAGAGAACGACTTCTTCAGAGAACGCAGCTACCGCATCATCCGAGAGTACGATTCACTTTTTCTAAAACAAGTCATTCGAATGAATATCGATTGACACGCCATTTGTTCGAATGTGTGTTCCACAGACATTAATTTCATCATTTAGATTTTTTTTTTTACTTTAACACAATGTTCTTCCAGCAGATGGATTTTTAACAGTTGCATTAACGCATCAAAATAACACGTTTATACGTCCCTTTTCAGTCAAAGTCTCTCCGCTGGTCCGAGGTGGCGGATTAACAACTAATGATCATATGGAGTCAAATAGGGGCTACAATAGGTCTATCTGATGGTGATGTGTTACGCCCTCTGCTGGATGACAAGGCAAGCTACTACAAACAGTCTGCTGCACTTATAGACCGAACATTTAGAATTCGAACGGGTCATTACAGTTCGAATGTTCGAATTTTGATTGAAAAGCGACAGCCCGTAGACGTTGTCATCACGGTTTGGATTTTACAGCACTTAAGAATAAGGAGAACAAACATGAGCTTGTCAAATGTGTTGGGCCAAAACAAAGAAGATCAGGGCCTGCAGGCTGCTCTGATTACGAGTTTCTTTGGTCCCATACTACACTCCCTCAGAGGGTTGTTAAAGAATTCAGCTCCTTCTACACTTAAAACACAAGTTCCCTCTGAGTGCCCTGAGTGAAGTAAATACACAAAAGTGACACGATTCATTTCTCATCTGTGTTCTCTTTCAGTGAAATGGAGTTCAGAGATCCTGTATATGGGTGAGTGGAATGAAAACACACTCATAGCACACTATTCCTGATCAAAACGCACGTTTGGATCTATTTTTTTTTCAAGAATTGTCTTAAAGCGGCGAGACTAGTTTAAAACATTATGCGTACAGAATAATAAGCAGAAGAACTATGATGAAGAGTAATAGTTTGTTGGGATACTAATTAAAGAAAACTGTAAATGAGCATGTTTTGTCCATTTTAACAAACACATGTTAACATATTAGACCTGTGAGCAGAAGTCAAGCTCTGATGTAATAACGGGAAAAAATGAGAAAGCCTAAAATGATTTGCAGAAATTTATTTTTAAGCAAATGTACATAATTCTGTATCATCCTATTAAAATGTCTTTTATCAGTTTGTAAAAAAACCAACAGAACAAATAGAAAAATTAATTATTGAACATCTAAGAAGCCTTTATAATCGAATGTGTTTCCCTGTGCAGTGACCCGTACGCCGACCCGTACTACGACTATGAAATGGAGGCCCTGTGGCGCGGCGGCCAGTACGAAAACTTCCGAGTGCAGTACACCGAAGCTCCTCTTCCTTACTACGGCGTGAGTATCGCTCATTAAAGGGTCGTTCCTCCACAGACAGGCTGAGCAGACACGAGAGGAGCGGACAGACGCCTTGTCCACAGTCTCATCAGAACATGTTCGTCTCGACAGGAGCGCGAACGCGAGCGCGACCCTCGGGAGCGGCACCGCGACCGCGAGCGGGAGAGGGACCACCGCGAGAGGGAGCGGCGCCAGCGGGAGAGGGAGCGGGAGAGGGAGCGGGAGCGGGAGAAGGAGAGGATGCGGCGGAAGGAGGAGTGGGAGAGGGACCGGATGAAGCGCGACGAGAAGGAGAGGCCGAGGATGCGTCCTCCTCGAGACCCCCGGGAGAAGAAGGACGAGGACAAACTGAAGCCGCGCTCGCCGCTCAACATGCCGCCGAAGTAAGTGACCTTTCAGTTGGTTTCTCTGGATCAACCAGACGCCACCAATAACACTCATTATGTAATTATGAGGTGTTGTTTTGTTTGACACGCCTTGTAATTATTTGTGTGATGCAGACTGCCATCACAACTAAAGCTGGAGTTCTTCTCTTATTGGTACTTGATCTTTGATATTGATTCTGTTCGGGATATTTCAGTTATACGACCAATTTGTCTTGGATATGAAACAGAATATCAGAGAACTGATTCTGTAAAATTGTACAAAAAAGCACTCTAATAGAGTTATAACTAATATGGAAGCTCCCTGTGCAGACAGCCTTGATGGGTTGTCAACTGAAGCTCTGACAGACAAGCAAACTGTACAGGAGACAGCAGAGAGAATAACTGCAGGAATGCTAATAATATGGAGTAAATTACGAATAAAAATCAATGGAGATGCAGTTCATGGATTAAACAAACAGAAATGACTGCTTTTGGCCAAACCAGCAAATTTAATACCTTAAGGTCAAATAACTTCTTCCAATTGATGCGGAACTCATAAAACTGCAGAATTATTATAAATCAGTGCCTCTCATTGATGATGTACTAATACAGATATTAAATCTAATGTTGCAGTGTTTACAAATCCATAAAGTCATTGTTTACATGTTCTCATCAGTTAATTTTATTACAGTGAAGTTCTCCTTTTATTTTACAACTATATATATATATATATATATATATATATACATATATAACTATAAGAATTTAGAGCCGACGTAAAAACAACAAAACAGGTTCCCTAAAGTGCAAATTAAACTCAACTGTGGCTTTATATTTATTCTTTTCTTTTCACTGCCACAAAATAAAACTTTTTATTAATTGATTCCACTTCCTGCTGAAGGGTCTCCTGTTGTGTTGCGTGAAGTCTAAGAGAATATGTGGTTGGCCTTCTTTCAGCTCGTCTGTAGAAACGTTTTTCTGACCTCAGTAACTTTCCTACATTGTGATTCAGAATTGGCAAATCTTACCGAGGTGTCGCGGCTCGTCGCCGAATTCCAGCGGTGTCGCTCACTTCCATTGTTTTGTCGTCTTGTTTTGAAATTGTGGAAGTTTGCAGTGGTTTTTGCATCAGTAATAATGACATTCTTCCGACAACTGCAATATCAACAAATGGAAGCCAACACCCACATCATGCTTTTATGTTGACTGACGAGTGACGTAAAGCTCTTTTGAAACTTCACCTGCCAGAGACGCACGCTGGAAATCCTCCTCGGAGGAAGCGCTCTTCTCATTCATCATTTTTTAATTGTTTATTTACATCGTTGCAGTGTTCGTCTTTAATATGCAGGATGAAAAATGACTTCAGGATGGATATATAAAAACAAATGAAACCATAATTCTTCATTTATTTATTTATTTATATACGAGGTGCGTTCAGTACAGTGATGCACACGGAGCAGCAGGAATGTTAAAGATTTTGTTCCCCAAATTCTGATGTTTCTCTGCTCCTGTTTCAGGTCCAAGGTGACATCACAGATGTTCATGAAGCAGACAAAAGCAAACGATTCCGAGCAAATGTACACGTGGCAGAAGCTAGCTTTCCTAACTTTGTTCAGACCTACTTTGTTTTCAATATTCAGACACAGAAATATAATAATAATATAATTATATGATAATATAAGTAAATAAAAGCAAAAGTATCCAAATGTAAAAATAAATCCTTTAAATTTAGGAAATGATGTCCACTTTCATCACCAAAATATATTTGCTTTTTATTTAGTAATTGTGTAATCACATTTGTGCATTTATTGATTTATTTATTTTTGATCCTGAAGTAATTTTTTCGTCTCCATAGTAACAAGTCTTAAATATGAATATGGTGAAATATTATATTTCAGTGCAGCTTCCTGCAGGTCAGTTGCTTCATTTGTTCGTGGAGTTTGTTCAAAGTTCAGCTGCTGTTGGTGTAATTATTGATCATCCGCCCGCTGGACCGCCTCGTTTCTTTCCAGACGGCCTGGCAAGCTGATGAAATCATTAAACTTATTTACTTTTTTCATCCCTTCCTCAAAAGGAAGTATTTATTTGATAAAAAAAAACAAAAAACATTTAGGAGCTAAAAATAGCTCGTGTTGTGGTTCTATTTTTAGCAGAGTCAGGCTCTGATGAGGTCACCTGTTGGCTCTTGCATCATGTGGAGTTTCCACGTGGGGGGGGGCATTGTTTGTGTACATGCGTTCAGTTTGTTTGATGTAATTTTGGAGGGGGGGGATATTTCCTCGCTGTTCATTTCCTCCAACAAATATTTATGTTACACACTTGAATGTTGATGTCATTTTCATTAAAATAGATATTAATCTGTCAACGGGGGAAAATCCCTCTAAATGTTGTAGCTGTGCATAATTATCCATTCAGCTCCCGGACATGTCTGCAGTTTAGTCCTTATAATCAGTTCAAAGAGTCTGTGAATCATTTGATGGAAATTTAAGTTTCTTTTAGCTAAAACTTAACTTATTCTGATTAATTTAAAGTCATCAGTGGGTATTTTTCCAATGTTTTCTGACAGAACAAAAAAATTGGCTGATTAATTGATAATAAAACAAAACAGCAGCTGGAGTTGTTTTCATTGTCTGTATTTCAATTAAAGTTAAACCAGTTTTCTGCATCATGACTTTGTCTTCTGGTTTCCATCCAAATGCAGCACAACTTTTGCAAAAGAAAATGCAAATTAATGCACTTTATTATCAACTGTCATGATGCAGATATTAAGTCTTGGTTCGCTGGTGTTGCTCATCTTTAGTCAGGTGCCTTTAAACCACAGATCTCAGAAGTGTCTTAAGCTGCAATACCAGCGAGTGCCACTAGAGGTCGGCTCCAAAAAGCCTCCGGCTCCATAGACTCCCATTCAACTTCTCTCATCAAATCCAAAGTGAATAAAATGTGTCCATCAGTTATCTCAGTGTTGTTAGCTAAAGTCACTCCTTCTTATTAGTTTTCTGGAGGTCCATCTGAAAATAATCCCTCATTCATTAGAAAAGAAGATTCAAGAAGACCTGTTTTTGGGGGCGTGTCTGTTTGATTGACATTCATGACACTTACTGATAAAACTTTGTAGTTTGGCTTTCTTGAAGAAATTGTATTTTCTTGATTCCTGTTGTTCTGGTTTTGTACCCTCATGGTTGAAATGCACTTATTGTAAGTAGCTTTGGATAAAAGCGTCAGATAAATGAAATGTAAATTCAAAGATTTATCAGTTTTTGATAAAAGACAGATTTTCCAGGAGGTTGTAAAATATTTTGCTCCTTCAAGTCGACAGTTGATCAGATCTTAAAACTAGCTGCTTCATCTGGTCAATAAATGATTAAAGATTATTTTATTGATCACCTTTAAAATGCTCTCAGCAGGCCGATGGAGCCTCCCTCCAAGAAGGAGGTTCTTCCAGTCATGAGGCGACCGGACGAGTGGAAGGACCCGTGGCGCCGGTCCAAATCCCCAAGGAGACGTCCCGGCCTGGGCTCCCCGCCGCGAGGCCGCCGGAGACATCGTCCCTCGGGCTCCTCCGTCTCCCTGTCCAACTCCTCCAGGTAGGATGTCCTCTCCACAACGCCAGGAAACCTTTCATCACAGCAGGAGGCTGTCGTATTTAAATCTTTAACCCCGTGTCCTCCGTCTTTGTTGTGTCATGTTTAAATCTTTAACCCCGTGTCCTCCGTGTGCGCCGCAGGTCTTCGTCTCGATCTTCATCCTACACCGGCTCCGGGTCATCTCGCTCCCGTAGCCGCTCCTCCTCCTTCAGCTCGTACTCCAGCCACTCGTCCCAGCGCAGCTCCTTCAGCGGCAGCCGGTCCAGGTACACACAGAGAGAGAGTCAGTTTTCTTTATAAAGACTGACTTTATGTTGTTAATACTTTCAGCACAGCTTCTGATGACGATGTTTTTTTGCGGGAAAATCGTGTGAATTCGAAAAATTGTAACGATGAACAGCTTAAGTAAGACTTAATTGAAAAGTGTCATTAGGACTCCTCACGGCGTCTCAGGTGACAGCGTGGCCTTATGGGTAGTTTGATCTGCAGGGAGACATGCTGACAGGTCACATTGTCACACACATACACACCTGCAATAAGCAGAGATGGCTGTTTGCATATCTGCGAGGCTCAGAGTGATACTGCAGGTGCATTCCAATTCAACTTTATTTCTATAGCGCCAAATCACAACACAGGTTATTTCATGGTACTTAACACATTAAAGTCTTTACAGCAAGACTTTACAATATTATACAGAGAAACCAACAATTCAACAATTCCCACATAAGTTAGGAGGGAAAAAACTCCTCTTTAAGGGAGAAAAACCTCCAACAGGGAAGAAAAACTCCTTTTAACAGGAAGAAACCTCCGACAGAACCAGGATCAGAGGTGGGCGGAGCATCTGTTAACAGAACCAGGATCAGAGGTGGGCGGAGCTTCTGTTAACAGAACCAGGATCAGAGGTGGGCGAAGCTTCTGTTAACAGAACCAGGCTCAGAGGTGGGCGGAGCATCTGTTAACAGAACCAGGCTCAGCGGTGGGCGGAGCATCTGTTAACAGAACCAGGATCAGAGGTGGGCGGAGCATCTGTTAACAGAACCAGGCTCAGAGGTGGGCGGAGCATCTGTTAACAGAACCAGGCTCAGCGGTGGGCGGAGCATCTGTTAACAGAACCAGACTCAGAGGTGGGCGGAGCATCTGTTAACAGAACCAGGATCAGAGGTGGGAGGAGCATCTGTTAACAGAACCAGGATCAGAGGTGGGAGGAGCATCTGTTAACAGAACCAGGATCAGAGGTGGGAGGAGCATCTGCCTCGACCGGTTGGGGTGAGAGGAGAGCAGAGAGAGAAAAGGACAGCATAGAGATAGAAGAGAAGAACCGTTGGTGGAGACGACAAGCGCAGAGCAGAGACATGCAGCTCCATGACGGGACATCTGGAAAAGAAAGAACAGAAACTAGACGAGCGAAGGAACTGAATGGAGACAACAGATAATAATAAGAAACTATGGGAGAGAAAAAGATGGTGAGGTATGAGTCAGTTAAAGAGTAGGAGGAAAGAAAAGAAGCTCAGCATGTAACGAGGTCCTCCAGCAGCCTCGGCCTATAACAGCATAACTAAGGGTTGGTTCAGGTCTACCTGAGCCAGCCCTAACTATAGGCTTCATCAAGAAGGAACGTTTTGAGTCTAATCTTAAAGCTAGAGAGGGTTTCTGCCCCTCCAACACAAACTGGGAGCTGGTTCCACAGGGGAGGAGCCTGAAAACTGAAGCTCCGCCTCCCATTCTACTTCTGGAAACTCTAGGAACCACAAGTAGACCAGCGTACTGAGAGAGAAGTGCTCTGCTAGGATTATATGGTTCTATAAGATCTCTAAGATATGATGGAGCCTGGTCATGTAGAGCTTTGTAAGTCATCAAGAGAATTTTAAATTATATTCTTGATTTCACAGGAAGCCAGTGAAGAGAAGATAAAACTGGAGAAATATGATCTCTCTTGATAAATCCTGTCAGTGCTCTTGCTGCAGCATTTTGGATCAGCTGCAGGTTTTTAATGAGTAATTTGGACATCCTAACAACAAGGAATTACAATAATCTAGTCTAGAAGTAACAAACGCATGAATGAGTTTTTCTGCGTCATGCTGAGGAAGGATTTTCCTGATTTTATTAATATTACGTAGATGAAAGAAGGCAGTTCTGGAGATTTGCCTTATGTGGTGTCTAAAGGACAAATCCTCATCAAAGATGACTCCAAGGTTCCTCACAGTTTTGCTGGAGGCCAAGACAACATCATCTAGAGTAACTAAGTGATCACAGAAAGAGTTTCTGAGGTGTTTAGGACCAAGTACAAGAACTTCTGTTTTGTCTGAATTTAGAAGCAGGAAGTTTTTGGTCATCCAGGCCTTTATGTCTTTTAGACAGGCTTCAAGTTTTACTAACTGATTAGTTTCATCTGGTTTTATAGAAAGATATAGCTGAGTGTCATCTGCATAACAATGGAAGTTGATGCAGTGCTTCCTGATGACATCTCCTAATGGAAGCATGTAGAAAGTAAAAAGTATTGGGCCTAACACTGAGCCTTGTGGAACTCCATAACTAACTCTTGTTTGTCTGGAAGACTCATTGTTGACATGGACAAACTGGAATCTATCTGATAAGTAGGATTTGAACCAGTCTAAAGCAGTTCCTTTAATCCTCGTAACGTCTTCTAATCTCTGTAATAAGATTGTATGATCAATCGTATCAAAAGCAGCACTGAGGTCCAGAAGAACAAGTACAGAGACGAGTCCATTATCTGAGGCTAATAAAAGGTCGTTAGTAACTTTCACCAGAGCTGTTTCTGTGCTACAATGAACTCTAAAGACTGAACATCTTCAAACAGATCGTTCCTTTGTAAATGATCACAAAGTTGATTTGCAACAACTTTTTCAAGGATTTTAGAAATAAACGTCAAGTTGTAAATTGATCTGTAGTTTCCTAAAACAGTTGATCAAGAGTCAGTTTTTTAAGTAAAGGTTTAATTACAGCCACTTTAAAAGCCTGCGGTACATAGCCGGTTACAATAGATAGGTTGATCTGATCTAATATGGAAGTATTAATTAAAGGGAAGACTTCCTTAAAAAGTTTAGTTGGGATGAGATCTAACAGACAGCTAGAGGATCCAGATGAAGAAATAATTCTAGTTAACTCAGAGAGCTCAACAGGAGAGAAATGTTCCAAGTTTACATCTGGTCCTACAGTTGCTTCCAGGACTGCTGTTGCTTAGCAACACATCAGTGCCGTGCATTCTGGGGGAAGACCGTAGAGGCCGCACGTGGGCGACGGAGTGGGAGGAAGAAGTGACCTTGTGTCAGCTCTGTGTGTGTGTGTGTGTGTGTGTGTGTGTGTGTGTGTAACGGTACATGAACTGTCTCTGTCGTCCACCAGGTCTCGGTCGTTCTCCACGTCTCCGTCTCCAGCTGCTCCGAGGAACCCCAAGAACAAGGCGGAGCCTCATCCAGTGTTAGTTAAAGGGTAAACCTGCAGGGTCTCCATGTTCCTCCTTCAGACACACCATAATACATACAGACTGTTTATTATTTACTGACCATCAGCTGAAACACGCCGTCCATCGCTGTCAACATACTATAAAAAGGTGTTTTCCCTCCCTCAGCATGCCGCTGAAGTCGGGTGCCATGCCCCCCCCACGCAGGGAGAAGCCCCCCATGAAGAAGGCTCCCAGTCCTCCCCCCGGTGGACCGCCGGGCCGGCCCCCCAAACCCACGTTGGAGGGAGGGAAGCCCCCCACCAACCCCCGGGAGACCGGAGGGGCAGGTGGCGGGCCGGGGGGCGGCGCCGGCGGAGCGGGGAGACCCCTCCCTCCACGAGAACCCGGGAAACCTCCCAACCCGAGGGAGGGCAGGAGGAAGGAGCGGCAGCAGCAGCCGCCCCGCAGGTGAGATAAAGAAGTTGTTTTTCTGACAGGAATCCTGGGATCAGACTCGTCACCGCGGAGACGTTTTATCGTCCTCCACGACTTTTTTGTGATTGTTTTGATCAAAAATGTTTGACTTTGCGGAGAATTTTCTCCAAAATTGTGATATAATTTTTGGAGTTTTAAGTGAGATTTTTGCATAAAAATATGGGAATTACAAACAAGTCGAGAAATTATTTTTTATTTTTTTAAGCACAACTTGATAAAATAATAAATATGTAATCACTTCCTGTGATAATAATCCTGCTGCACGTCACAGAAATATTTTTGTTATATTTTTTTTATTTAGTTATTGAACTTGGAGAACCACAGGGATAAAAGTTCCTAAAAGGTCCTAAAAGCTGCGTATGTTTCCAGAACAGACCGTCTGTGACTGGAATATAGAAACAAGGACGACATCAGCTGTCAAAATAAGAGCTTTAGATGCTGTTTAATTCATGTTCATTCAACACATAGACCTGCTGGATGAAACAAAGAGACGTTTCTGACAACTGGACGTGTGGAGAAAACTCATTTAACATCCAGTAATATGGAATCATTTCCTTTGATCACAAACATTTAATCACATCATTTTAATGTGAAGAACACATTTCCCACAAACCCCGTCACTTCCTGTTTCTCCTCTTCCGGATTCCTCCAGTGAACAGAGTTTTATTTGCTGATGAAAACAGGAGCATTGTTTTATGTTAATAAAGTCAGTTTTCTTTATAAAGACTGACTTTATGTTGTTAATACTTTCAGCACAGCTTCTGATGACGATGTTTTTTGCGGGAAAATCGTGTGAATTCGAAAAATTGTAACGATGAACAGCTTAAGTAAGACTTAATTGAAAAGTGTCATTAAGACTCCTCACGGCGTCTCAGGTGAACACAGCGTGGCCTTATGGGTAGTTTGATCTGCAGGGAGACGTGCTGACAGGTCACATTGTCACACACACACACACACACACACACACACACACACACACACACACACACACACACACACCTGCAATAAGCAGAGATGACTGTTTGCATATCTGCAAGGCTCAGAGTGATACTGCAGGTGCATTCTGGGGGAAGACCGTAGAGGCCGCACGTGGGCGATGGAGTGGGAGGAAGAAGTGACCTTGTGTCAGCTCTGTGTGTGTGTGTGTGTGTGTGTGTGTGTGTGTGTGTGTGTGTGTGTGTGTGTGTGAGAGAGAGAGATACACAGACAGACAGAGCGGAAGAGTTAAAGGGCAGGGAAGAACAGTGAGAGTGTGTTCCTGTGTGTGTGTGTGTGTGTGGGCAGGATGGGTTACACGGGGAAACTATCCAGGAAAACCGGCTCCCCCTGTTTGTTATTCCTTTTATGAACTTCCCTTTGACGGGCTGATACCATCTGATAATATTCTGTTTATGAATTTCCCTCTGACGGGCTGATACCATCTGATAATATTCTGTTTATGAATTTCCCTCTGACGGGCTGATACCATCTGATAATATTCTGTTCATGAACTTCCCTCCAATGGGCTGATACCATCTGATATCTGCTGCACAACGTCTGTTTTCACTGCCTCTGCAGTTATCAGAAAGTTCAGAGAGTTCCTGAACGCAGCACGGTGATGTGTTCCTGAACGCAGCAGTAATGCAGGAGGAAGAAATAACCTTTATTATAGATTTACTATCATTTATGACCTCTCAGGGTTTATTTTTTATTTTTACGTATATCCATGACGTACATATATCCGTGACGTACGTATATCTCTGACGTACGTATATCCGTGACGTACCTATATCTCTGACGTACGTATATCCGTGACGTACGTATATCTCTGACGTACGTATATCTGTGACGTACGCATATCCGTGACGTACGTATATCCGTGACGTACGTATATCCGTGACGTACCTATATCTCTGACGTACGTATATCTGTGACGTACGTATATCCGTGACGTACCTATATCTCTGACGTACGTATATCCGTGACGTACGTATATCTCTGACGTACGTATATCCGTGACGTACGTATATCCGTAACGTACCTATATCTCTGACGTACGTATATCCGTGACGTACGTATATCTCTGACGTACGTATATCCGTGACGTACGTATATCCGTGACGTACGTATATCCGTAACGTACCTATATCTCTGACGTACGTATATCTGTGACGTACATATATCTGACGTACGTATATCCGTAACGTACCTATATCTCTGACGTACGTATATCTGTGACGTACATATATCTGACGTACGTATATCCGTAACGTACCTATATCTCTGACGTACGTATATCCGTGACGTACGTATATCTCTGACGTACGTATATCCGTGACGTACGTATATCCGTGACGTACGTATATCCGTAACGTACCTATATCTCTGACGTACGTATATCTGTGACGTACATATATCTGACGTACGTATATCCGTAACGTACCTATATCTCTGACGTACGTATATCCGTGACGTACGTATATCTCTGACGTACGTATATCCGTGACGTACGTATATCCGTGACGTACGTATATCCGTAACGTACCTATATCTCTGACGTACGTATATCTGTGACGTACATATATCTGACGTACGTATATCCGTGACGTACGTATATCTGTGACGTACATATATCTGACGTACGTATATCCGTGACGTACGTATATCTCTGACGTACGTATATCCGTGACGTATGTATATCTGTGACGTACATATATCTGACGTACGTATATCCGTGACGTATGTATATCCGTGACGTACGTATATCTCTGACGTACGTATATCCGTGACGTATGTATATCCGTGACGTACGTATATCTCTGACGTACGTATATCTGTGACGTACGTATATCCGTGACGTACGTATATCCGTGACGTACCTATATCTCTGACGTACGTATATCCGTGACGTACGTATATCTGTGACGTACCTATATCTCTGACGTACGTATATCCGTGACGTACGTATATCTGACGTACGTATATCCGTGACGTACGTATATCCGTGACGTACGTATATCTGACGTACGTATATCTGTGACGTAGATCTGATGTACGTACAGTGGTGTGAAAAAGTGTTTGCCTCCTTCCTGATTTCTTATTTTTTTGCATGTTTGTCACACTTAAATGTTTCAGATCATCAAACAAATTTAAATATTAGTCAAAGACAACACAAGTAAACACAAAATGCAGTTTTTAAATGAAGGTTTTTATTATTAAGGGAGAAAAACAATCCAAACCCACATGGCCCTGTGTGAAAAAGTGTTTGCCTCCTAAACCTAATAACTGGTTGGACCACCCTCAGCAGCAACAACTGCAATCAAACGTTTACGATAACTTCCAATGAGTCTTTTCCAGCTGTGGAGGAATGTTGGCCGACTCATCTTTACAGAGTTGTTGTAATTCAGCCACATTGGAGGGTTTTCCAGCACCAACCTCCTTTTTAAGGTCATGCCACAGCATCTCAATAGGATTCAGGTCAGGACTTTGACGAGGCCACTCCAAAGTCTTCATTTTGTTTTTCTTCAGCCATTCAGAGGTGGACTTGCTGGTGTGTTTTGGATCATTGTCCTGCTGCAGAACCCAAGTTGGCTTCAGCTTGAGGTCACGAACAGATGGCCGGACATTCTCCTTCAGGATCTTTTGGTAGACGGTAGAATTCATGGTTCCATTTATCACAGCAAGTCTTCCAGGTCCTGAAGCAGTAAAACAGCCCCAGACCATCACACTACCACCACCATATTTTACTGTTGGTATGAGGTTCTTCTTCTGAAATGCGGTGTTACTTTTACACCAGATGCAACGGGACACACACCTTCCAAAAAGTTCAACTTTGGTCTCGTCAGTCCACAGAGTATTTTCCCAAAAGTCTCAGGGATCATCAAGATGTTTTCTGGCAAAAATGAGACGAGTCTTAATGTTGTTTTTGCTCAGCGGTGGTTTTGGTCTTGGAACTCTGCCATGCAGCCATTTCTGTCGAGTCTCTTTCTTCTGGTGGAGTCATGAACACTGACCTGAACTGAGGCAAGTGAGGCCTGCAGTTCTTTGGATGTTGTCGTGGGGTCTTTTGTGACCTCTCGGATGAGATATACGTTGCTCTCGTGGGGTAATTTTGGTCGGCCGGCCGCTCCTGGGAAGGTTCACCACTGTTCCATGTTTTCTCCATTTGTGGATAATGGTTCTCACTGTGGTTCTCTGGAGTCCCAAAGCTTTAGAAATGGCTTGAGAACCTTTTCCAGACTGATAGATCTCAATTACTTTCTTTCTCATTTGTTTCTGAATTTCTTTGGATCTCAGCATGATGTCTATCTTCTGAGGATCTTTTGGTCTACTCCACTTTGTCAGGCAGGTCCTATTTAAGTGATTTCTTGATTGAGAACAGGTGTGTCAGTAATCAGGTCTGGGTGTGGCTAGAGAAATTGAACTCAGGTGTGATAAACCACAGTTAAGTTATGTTTTAACAGGAGGGGGCAAACACTTTTTCACACAGGGCCATGTGGGTTTGGATTGTTTTTCTCCCTTAATAATAAAAACCTTCATTTAAAAACTGCATTTTTGTGTTTACTTGTGTTATCTTTGACTAATATTTAAATTTGTTTGATGATCTGAAACATTTAAGTGTGACAAACATGCAAAAAAATTGGAAATCAGGAAGGCGGCAAACACTTTCACACCACTGTATATCTGAGACGTATGTATATCTGACATACGTATATCTGTGGCGTATGTATATCTGACGTACGTATATCCGTGACGTACGTATATCCGTGACATATATCTGACATACGTATATCCGTGACGTACGTATATCCGTGACATACGTATATCCGTGACGTACGGATGTCCGTGACATATATCTGACATACGTATATCCGTGATGTACGTATATTTGTGACATATATGACGTACGTATATCCGTGACATATATCTGACATATGTATATCCGTGACGTAAGTATATTTGTGACATATATCTGACATACGTATATCCATGACATACGTATGTCCGTGACATATATCTGACATACGTATATCCGTGACATACGTATATTTGACATATATGACGTACGTATATCCGTGACATATATCTGACGTACGTATATCCGTGACATATATCTGACGTATGTATATCCGTGACATATATCTGACGTATGTATATCCGTGACATATATCTGACGTACGTATATCCGTGACATATATCTGACGTGCGTATATCTGTGACGTATATCCGTGACATATATCGGACGTACGTATATCCGTGACATATATCTGACGTACGTATATCTGTGACATACATCTGACGTACATATATCCGTGACATATATCTGACGTACGTATATCTGTGACGTATATCCGTGACATATATCGGACGTACGTATATCCGTGACATATATCTGACGTACGTATATCTGTGACATACATCTGACGTACGTATATCCGTGACGTATATCTGACGTACGTATATCCGTGACGTACGTATATTTGTGACGTATATCTGACGTACGTATATCCGTGACATATATCTGACGTACGTATATCTGTGACGTACGTATATTTGTGACGTATATCTGACATACGTATATCCGTGACGTATATCTGACGTACGTATAGCCATGACGTACGTATATTTGTGACGTATATCTGACGTACGTATATCCGTGCCGTATATCTGACGTACGTATATCCGTGACGTATATCTGACGTACGTATATCCGTGACATATATCTGACGTACATATAGCCATGACGTACATATATTTGTGACGTATATCTGACATACGTATATCCGTGACATATATCTGACGTACATATAGCCATGACGTACGTATATTTGTGACGTATATCTGACGTACGTATATCCGTGACATATATCTGACGTACGTATATCCGTGACGTATATCCGTGACGTACGTATATTTGTGACGTATATCTGACGTACGTATATCCGTGACATATGTCTGACGTACATATATCAGTGACATATATCTGACGTACGTATATTTGTGACATATCTGACGTACGTATATCCGTGACGTAAATCTGGCGTGCACATATGTTACGTACGTATATTTGTGATATATATCTGACGTATGTATATCCGTGACGTACTTATATCTGCGATGTATATCCGTGACGTACGTATATCCGCGACGTATATCCACGACGTACGTATATCTGCGACATATCCGTGACGTACGTATATCCGTGACGTATATCCGCGACGTATATCCGTGACGTACGTATATCTGTGACGTATATCCGCGACGTATATCCGCGACGTACGTATATCCGCGACGTATATCCGTGACGTACGTATATCCGTGACGTACGTATATCTGTGACGTATATCCGCGACGTATATCCGTGACGTATATCCGCGACGTATATCCGTGACGTACGTATATCCGTGACGTACGTATATCTGTGACGTATATCCGCGACGTATATCCGTGACGTACGTATATCTGTGACGTATATCCGCGACGTATATCCGTGACGTACGTATATCTGTGACGTATATCCGTGACGTACGTATATCCGCGACGTATATCCATGATGTACGTATATCTGTGACGTATATCCGCGACGTATATCTGTGACGTACGTATATTTGTGACGTATATCTGACATACGTATATCCGTGACATATATCTGACGTACGTATATTTGTGACGTATAGCTGACATACGTATATCCGTGATGTATATCTGACGTACGTATAGCCATGACGTACGTATATTTGTGACGTATATCTGACATACGTATATCCATGACATATATCTGACGTACGTATATCCGTGACGTATATCTGACGTACGTATCTCCGTGACGTATATCTGACGTACGTATATCCGTGACGTACGTATATTTGTGACGTATATCTGACGTACGTATATCCATGACATATGTCTGACGTACGTATATCCGTGACATATATCTGGCGTGCACATATCCGTGACGTATATCTGACGTACGTATAGCCATGACGTACGTATATTTGTGATATATATCTGACGTATGTATATCCGTGACGTACTTATATCTGCGATGTATATCCGTGACATACGTATATCCGCGACGTATGTATATCCGTGACGTACGTATATCCGTGACGTATATCCGCGACGTATATCCGTGACGTACGTATATCCGTGATGTACGTATATCCGTGACGTACGTATATCCGTGACGTACGTATATCTGTGACGTATATCCGTGACGTACGTATATCTGTGACGTATATCCGTGACGTACGTATATCCGTGACGTACGTATATCCGCGACGTATATCCGTGATGTACGTATATCTGTGACGTATATCCGCGACGTATATCCGTGACGTACGTATATCTGTGACGTACGTATATCTGTGACGTATATCCGTGACGTACGTATATCCGTGACGTACGTATATCTGTGACGTATATCCGTGACGTACGTATATCCGTGACGTACGTATATCTGTGACGTATATCCGTGACGTACGTATATCCGTGACGTACGTATATCTGTGACGTATATCCGCGACGTATATCCGTGACGTACGTATGACGTACGGCGCTTCGTGTTGATGACCTCCGTGTCGTCTCCGTGTCCTCCAGGAGAACCGTGAGCGGGAGCGTCAGTGGAAGCGGCAGCAGTTACTCCGGGTCCAGCTCCAGGTCCCGGTCCTCCTCCAACTCCCTGTCACGCTCGCGCTCCGGATCCAGGAAGTCCAGGTACCCGCCCACTCTGTGACATCACAGCCTCAGTCTTGACAGACAGGTTATTTCTGTAAATGATCACAGTGGACGACTTTTCTCAGGAATGAAAACTTATTTACAATTTGGATTCGTGTGTTGCATTCATCAGTTATTGCGTGTGACCAGGTGTGTGTGTGACCAGGTGTGTGTGTGGCCAGGTGTGTGCGTGTGTGACCAGGTGTTTGCGTGTGACCAGGTGT
>NW_027185446.1:335835-358335 GCF_022577435.1 Embiotoca jacksoni | reverse complement strand
GCCGCGGGCGCGTGGAGAGGGAGGGACGTCTCCGGAGAGGAGCTCACTTCCTGTCGGTCCAGAAGCAGGCGGTGCTCTCGGTCACCTCGTCGCTCCTCCAGCAGAGAGGAAGCATCTTCCTCCTGCGACACATTTACACACAGCGAGCCTTCCTCTGTTGCTCCGCCCCCTTTTATCGTCTTCTGTTTCCTGTGTGGAGCGGCGGGACTGCTGACTCAGCTCTTCTTCACAGCGCTTCTTTGTACAAACCTGCGAGTTGTTCAGCCGTGACGAGCCGGTTCCGTTGGTTCCGTCTCACCGTGTACAATAACAACATCCTTTATGATTCTAGACAGCAGTGATGTGAAGTTTTGATTCTTCTTCTTTTTTTTTAAACATTTTGTTTTCTTCTTAGCTCTTAAGTGATGAATTAAAGTTTTTTTCGTGTCACATTTTTAGTTGGAGGAGTTTGAGAGGTGGAACGGAGACATTTAGAGACAAGATGTGTCTTTGCTTTTGTGACAAAAGCCTTCTAAATAAACTATTTTGATAAAGAGAAAGTCCTCCATGTGGTGCTTCTCAGGACGGGGGGGGGGGCGCCGGTGCAGCGGCTCCGTGAGGAAGATGTTGTATACGTCTATTCACGCTGTTTGTTGAGACGCCGGTTGACTCACCACGTTGAGCAACATCTGTGACGCCTCGTCTCCTTTGTGTTGATCAGCGAGTTCAAACCGGTTCGACGCAGAACAACAAACACGTAACTTTCCATGATCGGATTTGAGCTCGAGGTTTCTCACCTCGACGTGCAGTTCGGTTCCATCAATCTTTACGAAGGTGGAGAGTTAAAGTTCGCCAACCCACACAAATGTTTCACAATAAAAGCCTCATTCACTCTCTACTGAGATGCTTAATGAGGGCTTTTAATTTGAAAGGGACACAGGAAGTTTTGATCTTGTGTAATGCAGTAACTTCAACAGGGCAAACGGTAGTGGATCAAAACGAGGCCTCGAGTTCACGTCAATCTAATAAAACACCGTAAATGTCAATATGACAACTTCGTTTTTATTGACTTGGAAGTTTGTCGGATCTTCAATCGCTTAAATATTCAAATTAATTTCAGATGGATCAAGAGAACTCTGAATATTTGTTTTCCTCACTTAGGAAACAAACTGTTTGGTAGCGTAACGTCGTCTGTCGGGCAGCTCGACACCTTCCAACGTGGATTCATCCTAAAAACAGTTTACTTCTGTTTATGCAACACTCGCTAACATCGTCAGGAAATCACTGAACCTTTATATAAAACATGAAACGTTCTATTTATGATCCATTTCTAAAGATTGGTCTCAGATCTAACGGAGAAAATCCACGTAAAGTGTTGCTAAATGGACAAATGCTTTCATGGTTTTGTTTTTTTAATTAATGATTTGTTTAAAAAAAAATGAGTATTCATAGCAGCAGAGAACCTCGAGACCTCCTGTCATCGTCCGATCAGCTGATCTCCTGCTGCTGTATATCCGGTTCTTCCTCTGGTTTTTTCCCGACCTGTTAAGATCCTGTTTTTACTTCCTGATGTCAGTCGGACATTTTGAAAAACAAAAATAAACTGATGTCTTTTAGAAAGCAGTTTTGTTTTGTCCGATCTTCTAGAAGAATTTAAACCAGCACTTTGTGACCTTCCTCCCTGAACAGAAACCACTTCTGCATTTAAATATTAATGTTTGAGGACGATCGAAGAGTTCAAATTATAACACTGAAGTAAAAGCTGCTGAAAATTTTGCTTTCTAACAAAAACATGAAGATTTCGTCGGTCTGATTTTGAACTTTTGAGAACTTTAGTTGATTTATTTTTGTGGAAGAGCCGATTATGATGAATCGTTTTGCATCTCAGACATCGCTCCAAACAGCTGACCTTTATCTCGGCCACAAATTTGTTTAGTTTTTCATAAGTGGGACTCGACTGTGTAAACAGCGCCGGCAGCGTTCCCTGTGGAAAGGAAACACTTTTATTGCACTAATATGAGACATTCCCAGTTTTGAATCTCTGCGTTCGTTGGTTAAAGACGTGCAGAGTTGAAACTACGGCGGTAACGTGAAGGTTTGATCTAAAGCTGAAGAATCAACGTCCATATTCACCTCATGAATCTATAAACGTGCCGTAACACAAGTAAAAGGCGTATTAATGTAAATATTCACGTCGGACCAGAGATGCTGAAGTCGTGTCTCAAAGTCTGAAAATGGAGCTCATAAATGTTCAAAAGTAACGTTTTAGTTTTGTCCTCTACGAACCTTTAGTGGAGTTCTCCTTAGAGATGTTTTAGTGGAGTTCTCCTTAGAGATGTTTTAGTCCAGTTCTCCTTAGAGATGTTTTAGTGGAGTTCTCCTTAGAGATGTTTTAGTCCAGTTCTCCTTAGAGATGTTTTAGTGGAGTTCTCCTTAGAGATATTTTAGTGGAGTTCTCCTTAGAGATGTTTTAGTCCAGTTCTCCTTAGAGATGTTTTAGTGGAGTTCTCCTTAGAGATGTTTTAGTGGAGTTCTCCTTAGAGATGTTTTAGTCCAGTTCTCCTTAGAGATGTTTTAGTCCAGTTCTCCTTGGAGATGTTTTAGTGGAGTTCTCCTTAGAGATGTTTTAGTCCAGTTCTCCTTAGAGATATTTTAGTCCAGTTCTCCTTAGAGATGTTTTAGTCCAGTTCTCCTTGGAGATGTTTTAGTCCAGTTCTCCTTAGAGATGTTTTAGTGGAGTTCTCCTTAGAGATGTTTTAGTCCAGTTCTCCTTAGAGATGTTTTAGTGGAGTTCTCCTTAGAGATATTTTAGTCCAGTTCTCCTTAGAGATGTTTTAGTGGAGTTCTCCTTAGAGATGTTTTAGTCCAGTTCTCCTTGGAGATGTTTTAGTGGAGTTCTCCTTAGAGATGTTTTAGTCCAGTTCTCCTTAGAGATGTTTTAGTGGAGTTCTCCTTAGAGATGTT
Organism: Embiotoca jacksoni; assembly: GCF_022577435.1. Taxonomy (NCBI): domain Eukaryota; kingdom Metazoa; phylum Chordata; class Actinopteri; family Embiotocidae; genus Embiotoca; species Embiotoca jacksoni. Next base: position 355,392 of record NW_027185446.1, on the reverse strand, counting down.
TTAGTCCAGTTCTCCTTAGAGATGTTTTAGTCCAGTTCTCCTTAGAGATGTTTTAGTGGAGTTCTCCTTAGAGATGTTTTAGTGGAGTTCTCCTTGGAGATGTTTTAGTCCAGTTCTCCTTGGAGATGTTTTAGTGGAGTTCTCCTTAGAGATGTTTTAGTCCAGTTCTCCTTAGAGATATTTTAGTCCAGTTCTCCTTAGAGATGTTTTAGTCCAGTTCTCCTTGGAGATGTTTTAGTCCAGTTCTCCTTGGAGATGTTTTAGTCCAGTTCTCCTTAGAGATGTTTTAGTGGAGTTCTCCTTAGAGATGTTTTAGTCCAGTTCTCCTTAGAGATATTTTAGTCCAGTTCTCCTTAGAGATGTTTTAGTGGAGTTCTCCTTAGAGATGTTTTAGTCCAGTTCTCCTTGGAGATGTTTTAGTCCAGTTCTCCTTGGAGATGTTTTAGTCCAGTTCTCCTTAGAGATGTTTTAGTGGAGTTCTCCTTAGAGATGTTTTAGTCCAGTTCTCCTTAGAGATGTTTTAGTGGAGTTCTCCTTAGAGATGTTTTAGTGGAGTTCTCCTTAGAGATGTTTTAGTCCAGTTCTCCTTAGAGATGTTTTAGTCTGACATTTTAATCAAGTTTGTCTTTGCAACTTTTTAGCTGAGCTCTCTTTGATCAGATTTTAATCGAGTTGTCCTCATTAGAATTTAGTTGAGTTTTCCTCGGTGTCTGGCATCCAGTTGTAACCACGGTGGCTGACTCACAGGAAGTAGCTCCCCGTGGAGAGGAAGTGACGCCTCGGTCCTCCCGCGCGTCTGTTGACACGCTCGGTTTCACTGCAGTGGTACGTAACCCCCTGAAGGTGTGACGTCACTCCAACACTATAAAGTAAAGCTCGGCCCACATCTGATCCGAGGTCGAACCGCTGCTGTGACTCACATATCGGATCACTGAGACGACTGAGCTGAGAACATCTGAGCCGGAGAGACGACCGCTGCACTTCCTGTCTGAGTCCCAACACAGCTGTTCTCCAAGAGACAGCAATATTATTGATCAGTGACATCTGATCAGAAAGTCCTGACTTCTCTCTCTGAAAACACGCCGGCCGAGTCGAGCTGCAGGACTTCCTGTTTCAGAGGAAATTCACAGGAGGAAGTGTTTTATTTTGAAAGGTTCATCTGACTCTTCTGAAACTAATGTGATCACAGACATCAATTCACAAGTCACCAGTCAAAACCAACAAGTCACAAGTCAAAACCAACTAGTCACCAGTCAAAACCAACAAGTCACAAGTCAAAACCAACTAGTCACAAGTCAAAACCAACTAGTCACAAGTCAAAACCAACTAGTCACAAGTCAAAACCAACAAGTCACAAGTCAAAACCAACTAGTCACAAGTCAAAACCAACAAGTCACCAGTCAAAACCAACTAGTCACCAGTCAAAACCAACAAGTCACAAGTCAAAACCAACTAGTCACAAGTCAAAACCAACAAGTCACCAGTCAAAACCAACACATCCCAAGTCAAGACCAACTAGTCACAAGTCAAAACCAACAAGTCACAAGTCAAAACCAACAAATCACCAGTCAAAACCAACACATCCCAAGTCAAGACCAGCTAGTCACAAGTCAAAACCAACAAGTAACAAGTCAAAACCAACAAGTCACCAGTCAAAACCAACTAGTCACCAGTCAAAACCAACTAGTCACCAGTCAAAACCAACAAGTCACCAGTCAAAACCAACACATCCCAAGTCAAGACCAACTAGTCACAAGTCAAAACCAACAAGTGAAAACCAACAAGTCACTAGTCAAAACCAGCTAGTCACAAGTCAAAGCCAACTAGTCACAAGTCAAAACCAACAAGTGAAAACCAACAAGTCACTAGTCAAAACCAGCTAGTCACAAGTCAAAGCCAACTAGTCACAAGTCAAAATCAACAAGTCACACATCGAAACCAACACGTCCCAAGTCAAGACCAACAAGTCACCAGTCAAAACCAACACGTCCCAAGTCAAGACCAACTAGTTAAAACCAACAAGACACCAGTCAAAACCAATTAGTCACCAATCAACACCAACAAGTCACCAGTCAAAACCAACAGACTTGTGGTGACTGGTGACTACCAGGCAAAACCAACTAGTCACAAGTCAAAACCAACTAGTCGCCCGTCAAAACTGACTAGTCGCCAGTCAAAACCAACAAGTCACCAAACAAAACCAACTAGTCACAAGTCAAAACCAACTAGCCACCAGTCAAAACCAACACGTCCCAAGTCAAGACCAACTAGTTAAAACCAACAAGACACCAGTCAAAACCAATTAGTCACCAATCAACACCAACAAGTCACCAGTCAAAACCAACAGACTTGTGGTGACTGGTGACTACCAGGCAAAACCAACTAGTCACAAGTCAAAACCAACTAGTCGCCCGTCAAAACTGACTAGTCGCCAGTCAAAACCAACAAGTCACCAAACAAAACCAACTAGTCACAAGTCAAAACCAACTAGCCACCAGTCAAAACCAACTAGTCACAAGTCAAAACCAACAAGTCATAAGTCAATACTATCTAGTCTCAAGTCACTAGAGCTCAAGTCCCAGTTGAGTTTTGTCTTTTATAACATTATGAAGTTGAAGTCTAGTCTCGTTAACTCGATTAACTCGAGTCTGAATCGAGTCACATGACTCGAGGCCACACCTCTGCTGGGAGCCATGTACTTAAATCAAAACGTTACTGTGAGATACATGTTGACGATGTGATGACGTCGTTCTCATTATCTGATATTTCAGAGAGGAAACGGTTCTGAAATGTGGCTTTCAGAGGTCGTTGGTTTCCGGTTCCGTCGGTGCTCGTCGGACTCGTGGAGCTGCCGGTTTAACGTTTACGGTGTTTACGTGTGCTGAACGCCCTCCGACGGGAAGTTACCTCCGAATGCCCCTCAAACACTCCTGCTGGTGAGAGGACATCCCCTCCTCCTCTCCTCCCCTCCTCTTCCCCTCCTCCCCTCCTCTCCTCTTCCCCTCCTCTCCTCCTCCCCTCCTCCCCTCCTCTTCCCCTCCTCCCCTCCTCTCCTCCTCTCCTCTTCCCCTCCTCTCCTCCTCCCCTCCTCCCCTCCTCCTCACATCCATGAAATGTTCCCCTGCTGCTACTTTCAGAGCTCGTTCATCCACACATTTCACCTACGTTGTGTTCTGGAGCCACGGATACGTCCTGGAGGAGGTTCCTGACGTAAACATCACTCTGTAAAACTCTGAAGGCCTTTTCCTGTCAGGTCTTAAAGGTCTAAACTGTTTCACTGAATTATTTGAATTGAAGATGGGAGACGTGAAGCCCCACAAACGCTTCATGTCTTCATGTCTGTTCGAGACTACGAACATATTAATAAACGGTTGAAGCTTTTTATAGAGCCGTGAAGTAAGACTCATTTTGGTCCGGTCCTGAACAGGAAGTGACGCCTCGACCGTTTCTCTTTTCCGACAACTGCGGATAAAAGGATGAAATCTGAAAGGTCAGAGGTCATCTCCCCGGTTGACTCGTCGTCCTCTGGGCTCGGCAGTGTGGGAAGACTCTCAGGTCTCATTACAGATCAGCAGAGTTTCTTACAAAGACAACAATGAAGTCTTTCTCCGGCCTCCACAAAGGTTTTTCTAGCGATCGCCGTCACCTCATCTCCTCGAAGCACCGCGTCACTCGGTCGGACAACAAACTGCCGGAAAAACTCCCGGCAGAAGATCCAGGAGGAGAAGATCCAAATCCCTCCGGAGAATTGATTTATTCATCTTAGACAAGTTAAAAACCTCCTGCACATGTTAAAGAGCTTTTATATTCTTTATTTTTCACATTTGATTCTCTTACAAACACAAAGTTGTTGATGCATTTTGTTTCTCTTCGCGTATTTTTTCTTCTTCATCAGCGTTTATACGTTTTCTGAATTAAAGTTCACACTTTTGTTTTTAGAAGTTTTATTGGTTCTGATGTAAATAAATCATTTATTTCTTATATATCTTAACTCGAAAGGGGAAAAACATCACATTATGGTCCTTGGTTTATTCGTGAGACCCGGGTTAAGGTTAGGTAAAGAGGTAAACAGACATCAGCGCCCCCTACAGACATTTTAAAGAAATCTGCTTTAAATAAGAAATCGGGTCTAAAAAAACAAAATCTTAAAAGCAACTTTTAAAGTCTCTGAACACGTTTAAATATCCCTTCCTAGTTCACTGTTAACTTCCATCTCTCTCTGCAGCGCCCCCTGCTGTCCACAGTCTGTTTAAAGGGAAACCAGCTGCTCAGGAATTCAAACCAAATTCTGAATCAAACTGAATTATTAACAATTTATCCGAAATAAAAATACATGAAATTAGAAGTTTAAAATTAAACTTCTGTTTTGTTCAATACCATTTAAATCCTCAGTTATTCCGTGTCTTACATTTCCATGCAGATGATGTGTGCGCGTGTGTGCGCGCGCGGGCAGCCCTCTACCTGCAGCAGCCTCCTCTCCCTCCGCGAAGAGGAAGTCCAAGTGCGGAGCCGCGTTTCCATTTCCTCATGCCGCCGGTTTTTCCCAGATATGTCCATAAATAGCCCAATGGAGACTCAAAAGCAGCGCGAAAGTTCTTGTAAACAGTCTTTCAGAGAAAACCGACGCAGGATGGACATGAAGCAGGTGAGTGGCACGCGCACCGCCCCGGAGCGGACAGGTCAGCTGGTCGGTCTCCATCACCTCACCGTGTGTCTGCTCCTCCACAGATTCTCTTCTTCGCGCTGCTCCTCGTGCCCGCGTGGACCTGTAAGATGTTCCGGTGCTACAACGACACCGAGCTGACCGGAGCAGCGGAGCGGAAGCTGCGGAGCCACTACCCGCAGCCCGCCGAGCCCTCACCTACGGCGGCGCGTCACGTGACCCTCTCCTGTCCAGTAGCGCAGCTATCCAGCGCCTCCACGGCGGTCCGGGACAGGTCCCTGTCCCCGTGGACATACGTGTAAGTGACCTCATCCACATCCTGACCGTAAGATGCTGCACAGACAGGAGGTCAGGGACTTTTAATTTGACGCCAGAGTCTCAGTAGAAGATTACAGGGAATCCTTTCAAAATAAGAGCGGAATATTTCCCCCTTTGAATATTTATATTTAAAAATACATATTTGAAACATGTTAAAACAGAGGAGCAGGTCAGATGGAGATTTTGAGGAAAGCTGATGCTCATCAAACACTGAACCCTGCAGCGGGAACTCTTAGCTTCTCTGGGATTTATTTATTTCTAGACTTGAACTCTCAGAAACCATCAGTGAGCTCATGAAGGCACATTTATGAGCTCACTGATCAAGTTGAATATTTACTTGGGGAAGTTGTGTGTAGGTGGGAGGAGGGGGGAGGGGGGGAGTGGCGATGTGCAGGGATGCTTCCGTTCGATCACGTGACTTTCATTTTATTTCATTTTCACGACCTGAAAAAAAAACCCAGCAAAAAATGATGAATAATCAGTTTTAATAGAGCAACTAAATATCTTACCTGAGAGATGTTAGAGGTCAGAGGTCAAACCTTTTTAAAATGATGTTCAGGCATCCAGAGTGATTGCATGTGAGGTAACAGTGCAGCCATAAAAAACACCTCCTCCTGAAGCTGCAGATGAATGGAATATTTGCACTTCCATGTTTGCGTTGTGATTTGGCTTTCGGTTCAACGGCGCTCTTTCACGGGAGGGAAAGTCCCGCTTCAGCTGTTTGGATGACGTCATTGCCGCTCTTCTATTAACTGTTCGTCCGCGATGATGAAACTTCATCTCTTCAGGAACTCACTGAATAAACCTTCAACTTGAATCACAAAATGTTAACAAACTTTATTTTGTTTTCTGGATTGTCCTCCTCCAGTAATCTGAAGTTAGGATCCAAATCCACAACAGAACCACATCAGAACCAGTAGAACTGAACTGATCAGCTGATCACTTGTTTTTCTGATCTTAAAAAGTAGTTTGTCTTTAAAATGTGAATATTTGCTGCTTTTCTCGGCTCACTGACATTTTTCGTAGGTTTAAACCACATTTTACTCTCTGAATGTTTTTACAACATTTTCACTTGAATTTGTCGGTTTTCTGTTCGTTCGTTTGAAAACATCCAAATCAAACTGATAAATAAATAAAAAACATTTTTAACAAATAAGAGACAAATTTGATCCTTCAGGATTAAAGTATTCTGCATAGTTATCAACTCTGAGGTCGACGTTTTCTATTTAAACTAAACCAGTTAAAACATTTTGCTGCAGATGAAATGATGTCTGAAGGATCTTTGTTGTTTTAAAGTTAATCAGAGGACGACGAAGAGACACAAAGCAGTTTAAAAAAAGTGCTTTAAGTGACTCCTCCCCCTCCCTCTACAGGCAGCAGCCCATGCCGGACCACTTCCCCTCCTCCTACACCAAGGCGGTGTGTCTGTGTGCCGGATGCATCCAGATCGGGGAGGACGGCGTGGTGGAGAGTCACGACTACAACTCGGCGGAGGTGGTGCAGGACCGAGTGTTCCTGAAGAGGGAGCTCTGCAGCGACGGGGGGAGTTACTCCCTCAGGCCGGTCAGCATAAAGGTGGTGGTGGGCTGTACCTGCGTCAGAGCCAGCTCCGCCTCCTAGAGAGGGACCATCCAGACCCGCTGTGACGCCACAGCTCACGTTGTGCTTGTTTTAAAATGCACCAAGTCTGACTCGGGGGTGTCGAGTCCTTTGGGGGGATTCGGGACTTCGACACCTCCGGGATCCTTAACGAGGCTTCAGAAGTCTGTTTTTATTGGCCTATTTATTGTCATGACGATGATGTCATCCTTTTTGCTCTTCATTTATTTACAGCTCGGCTCAGTGCAGCTCCTGTAAACGACTTGTTTTCATACTGATGGCCGTCCATTGAACATAACAGCTATTGTATAGTTATTTTTATAGCAGTAATAATAATATTTGAATATTGATCTATTTATTTGTTTTGTTTTGTATGTGAACACTTTGTATTTATTCCTGTTGCAGATTTTTTTGTCCCAGTGGGACTTTTTAAAGTTCAGCTTCTTTGAAGCCAAATAAATGATACTGTTGTTTTAAAAGGTTTCTGTGTTCAGAGGTGATTCTGGAGAGGAAGCAGGTGAGCGGCAGGTCAGCTGATGATCAGACCCTCGATGCTCCGCCTCCTCCAACAGTCCAAACACTCACTGTATATTCAAGACTGACCTTTTTAACCCGGCCTTTAATTCAATGTAATTTATTAAATGTTTGAATCTATTTAACATGATATTCATATTTATATTTATATATACTTTTAAGTGAGTTTTATAGATTTTTTTGGAACTATTTATTGACACATTTGAGTTGGTTTTATTAGTTGGTATAACTATACTTTTTTTTTTTCAAGACATTTGTATGAAAGGTGCCATAAAAATAAAATCTGACTGAATGATTGATTGATTAATAATCATCCTTCTGTTTCTGTCCATAAATAGTGTGTTGTCACATTTCACTCTGAGATTATCAATCTAGCAGGAAAAAATAAGTAGGATTTATAAATGAATTGAATCAGAGTCCTGACAGCTGAGCTGCTGTTTGTTATCACATAATGTAAAAAAATCTTTGGGTAAAAACTTATTTAAATTATTATTAAAATTTTCTGGAAAGTTTCTAAAACAAGATGATTGATTTACAACTAAAAACGGAGCATCTCGTGTTGTTTCTGTTTATAAAGTTTTTATTTGAATTTGTTGGCTGTGAAAAAGAAAAAGCAGAAAAAGCCTCTTCATTTCATTTTTAAATAAGTAAAACTTTTCTCGTCACGTCTCCTGCAGATCTGCTCTGAATAAAATCTCCAGCAGCTCCACAGCACTGAAGTTAAATGGTGCTAAAGTAGCTCAGCAGCGCCCCCTGCTGTCTGCAGACCAGCTCCACCATCGCAGTTCACACCACTTCCTGTCTGTGTTGCATGCTGGGAGTTTGCTGTGCGTGGGCGTTTGGGGGGGGGGGGGGGGGGTCGTGTCCCCCCATTATTGAAAAATACCAATCTGCCCCCCAGTACGGAGTAGAAAATATGGTAAATATTTTTTTCGAATAAAGAATAAAAAGTTGATCCTGGTTAGCGTCGTCAACAGGAGACCTGATGGGAAACGTAGTGTGACTTCTTTATGATATTTTAGACGACATGCATGTTGTCTAAAAACAAGTCCGAATGTCGTCCGAAATATCATTAAAAAAAAAGCCATCTAAACATTCTTTTAAACACACACAGCTGAACCTTTTCATTTATTTTCTCTTTTAAAAATGTAACCAGAAGTAATTCAGTCATATTTACAGACAAACCTTCACTGCCGGTTTCTACACTTTAAGGAAACTAAGAAAAAAACAGAACAAATGTGTAAAAATAATCAATAAATCCAGAAGAGTCACATAGCTAACAGTTAATAGTTCTTTTTATTTCTTTATCAAAACATCTCTAACAAACGGGAGCCTCCTGAGACCTGGACGTCTATGTGGCGAACTTCTTCTGGCGGACAGGCGCAGGCAGCTGAGACAGGATGTCCATCAGGGGGCGCTCCACCACCACCAGAGAGTTGTCGTCCAGCAGGCTCACACACAGGAGGTGCTGCGGGACCAAACCCAAACATCACATTACATGACATTTCATTTATCTGACTCTTTTATCCAAAGACTTACAATCAGTTCATTTCAACCATGAGGGTTCAAAACCAGAACAACAATCAAGAAAATACAATTTCTTCCAGAAAGCCAAACTACAAAGTTCTATCAGGAAGTTCTATTTTAAGATACTAAAGTTCTACTGTTCAAGGTAAAGGAGGAGGAGGAGGAAGAGGAGAAGGAGGAAGAGGAGGAGGAGGAGGAGAAGGAGGAGAAGGAGGAGCGGAGTAGTGTGAGTGAATCTAGGAGGTTAAAGAAACATCATCAGGATGAAGGGGAGATAAATATTTAATATCAAAGAACTTTGTTTAATTGAATTAAACAACTCAATCAGCATCTCGATGTTTGCTACCAAACGTTCCTGCTAATTCCACCGAGCGTCATCTTTCTACTGATCAGAGTTTTTCGTGATAGTTGCGATGAAAAGTGATTTTTGCTGCAACTTTCCCCCCAAAAATGTGCAGTTTTTGGGGGTTTAATTGCTGGAATTAGCAATGAAGTTTAGGTGGAGGATGAGAGGAGCGAGGAGTTAGTTTAGTTGATAAAGTGAGTTTTATTTTGAAAGGCTGACTGTGTCTTAGAAGAGCTTCTACTGAGGAACTTGGTATTTTTGTGGAAAAAAAAAATGTACAAGCTGCTGTAAATATTGAAGAAATGGCCTGAATTTGTGTTAATTTCTGCGTTCAGCTCGTAACTGAAAGATGTAAAAGTTGCTGCTGTCTTTTTCCAGACGGACAGATGAGGCGTCTCCAGCGGTTCTGTTCTGGTTCTGGACAAACTAAAAGACTTTGAGCCTCCGTCAGCTGCAGGAAGAACACGATTCAACATCTGGAACTCTGAGCTCTGCCTCTTTAACCCACCTGGAAGTTCTTGCAGATCTTGAAGGCGTGGCTGTGTCGGCTCCGCTCCGCCACAGGAAGACTCCTCAGGGTCATCTGGTTGTAGAGCAGCGTCTTGGCTTCAGGAAGCGGCTGCAAGTCCACACAAACACAAAAATATGCAGTTAGAGATCTTCTGTCAAGTTAAAAACAAACAATCTAGTTTAACTAATGACAAAACAGTGAAAGACACATCTGAGTTCTCCCACGTTTTCCTCTGGTGCCGTGATGTTTAAATAAAATCAAAGATTTGAATTGTTGGTGTTATTATCTTTGTGTTTGTCTCTACTTCTATCTTACAACCAGTAAATGTAGAAAAACTCTCCAGTGTATTTACAGAATTAAAAAACTAGAAAAGAAGCTGTTGTCCTCATGAAGTCTGCAGGTTTCATATTAAGAGGACGCACCAGACTCTGGTCGATGATGCAGAACATGAAGGTGTCGTGCAGGATGATGTGCGCCGGGTTGGTGGGGTTGAAGGTGACGTGTGTGACGGGCGTGTCTCTCTCCGTCCACAGAGGGTGGAGGCCGAGTTTCTGCAGCCGCCGGCTCCACTCGGTGAATTCCTTCTGCAGCAGCGAGAACTCAAAGATCTGTTCAACGACAACACCGACGTCAACACGACAGTCACAACGAGGCCTTTAGAGTTGGTGTGAAATATAAATACAAACACAATGTGAAGATTCATTTTGAATTTGATGGCAGCAACACATCTCTAAAAAGTTGTGACAGGATCAACAAAAGATGGAAAAAATACAGCTGGTGGAACATCTGACAACTAATGAGGTTACCATGGCAACAGATCAGTAACATTATTGGGTATAAAAAGATGATTTCAGAGAGGCAGAGTCTCTCAGCAGTGAAGATGGGGAGAGGTTCACCACTCTGAAAGACTGTGTTGGAAAATAGTTCAACAATCTAAGAATAATGTTCCTCAACGTAAAACTACAAAGAATTAGTGGATTTCATCGTCTACGGTTCATAATATCATTAAAAGATTCAGAGAATCTGGAGAAATCTCTGAACACAAGGGACAAGGCTGGAAACCAATATTGGATGGTGGTGATCTTCGGGCCCTCAGGCAGCACTGCATTAAAAACACACTATTCTGGAGTGGAAATCACTGCATGGGCTCAGGAACACTTGTGAAAACCATCGTCTGTGAACACAGTTCATCGCTGCGTCCACAAATGATGTTAAAACTCTCCAAAGAAGAAACCAGATAGAAACATGATCCATAAACACCGCCACCTTCTCTGGACCGAGATCATTGAAGATGGACTGAGGTGAAGTGGACAACTGTCCTGAGGTCTGATGGATCACAATCTGAGATTCTGTTTGGAAATCATGGACGCTGCATCCTCCAGGTTAAAGAGGAGAGGGACCATCCAGCTTGTTATCAGCTCAGTTCTAAAGCCAGCATCTGTGATGGTACAGGATGCATTAGTGCACATGGCATGGGTAGCTTGAACATCTGGAAGGAAGCATTAATGCTGAATGATATATATTCCACTTTCAAAACTCCAGAAACTGGTCTCCTCAGTTCCCAAAGGTTTCCAGAGTGTTGTTAAAAGAAGAGTTGATGCAGCTCAGTGGTGAACATGATCCTGGAACAACTTTATAGAGACGTGTTGTAGATCAGAACCAGGAAGTACTCAAACATGGACAGTTCACCTGCTGGTCGGCGTGCACCGAGATCAGGCTGCTGGTCGTCGGGTGGATGGCGATGGCGGTGGGACAGGAGCTGTACACTGGAACCGTGCAGTGGAGCTGCAGGCAGACAGACAGATTTATGCTTTGACTGCTGTTGCCATGGTTACTGATGACTCCTCATACGCCTGAGCTCACCTTCATCTTGTGGAGGTCGTAGACATGGATCTCACAGTCTGTGTTCGCCGCCGCGAGCCATTTACCGTCGTCACTGGCAACCAGCAGGTGGACCGGCTGTCTGGAGCCTGGACACACACACACACACACACACACACACACACACACACACACACACACACACACACACACACACACACACACACATTTCATTCATTAACAGAGATGAAGCTCACCGTTACCCAGAATCCCCGGAGCCACGAGGCCTCACCTGACTTGTGTCTGAAGGTGTGCAGGTGTTTGCACTCCGTCCGCTCGAGGCCGACGACGACGACGGACGACTGACTGGAGGAGGCGAAGAGTCGGGAGGAGTCAGAGGAGAAGTGGAGCTGCTGCACCGAACGCAGCTCCTTCGGCAGTCTGGACACCTGGAGGGAGGAAGAGGAGGAGGAGGGAGGAAGAGGATGTGGAGGGAGGAAGAGGAGGAGGGAGGAAGAAGAGGAGGTGGAGGGAGGAAGAGGAGGTGGAGGGAGGAAGAAGAAGAGGAGGTGGACAACCTTCATCAAGCTGAAGTGTTGTCATGTTTCTATGATGAAGCTTCCATCCAGAGATGAAGATCATGCCTCGGGACTGAGAGCTCACCCTGCTGATGCTGATGTTGTTGTCGTCGTGCTGCAGGCGGTACAGACGGACGCTGGACACCGTGGAGTAGGACAGCCAGCCGCCGCACGGAGACACAGCGCTGCAGCAGATGTGGTCCTCGCCCTGCAGGGGGCAGCAGAGAGTCAGCGTCGAACAGGACACTAAGACAGGTGGAGGAGAAGCGGAGGTCTCTGTCGGACCTCCTGGATCCACTGCTGACATCTGAACAATCAGCTGACTGAAGCCGTTTGGATCAGCTGGTAATTAACGGTTCATAAAAGTGTTCGTAGCTTCCAGGTCTGAACAATGAGGTCGTTACACAACATGAACACAGTTAAACATGAACACACCTTCCTCTTCAGCTGGATCAGTTTCTCTGGTTTCCTCTTCACAGTCAGAGACTCTCCAGGTTTTCCTGTTGACACAATGAACAGCTGCAGTTAAACTACCATCCCATAATCATCACTCCTCCTGCTGTTTGGTAACTTGAGTGTAGCTGGTTTACAGCGTCTTTGAGTATCCTGGAAATATAAATAAAATCTAGTATTATTATTATTATAATAATAATAATGTGACTCTGTCAGTAGTTCTTCTCTCTGTGTCAGTAGTTCTTCTTCTCTGTGTCAGTAGTTCTTCTTCTCTGTGTCAGTAGTTCTTCTCTCTGTGTCAGTAGTTCTTCTTCTCTGTGTCAGTAGTTCTTCTTCTCTGTGTCAGTAGTTCTCTCTGTGTGTCAGTAGTTCTTCTCTGTGTCAGTAGTTCCTCTCTGTGTCAGTAGTTCCTCTCTGTGTCAGTAGTTCTTCTCTGTGTGAGTAGTTCCTCTCTGTGTCAGTAGTTCTTCTCTGTGTGAGTAGTTCCTCTCTGTGTCAGTAGTTCTTCTTCTCTGTGTCAGTAGTTCTTCTTCTCTGTGTCAGTAGTTCTCTCTCTGTGTCAGTAGTTCCTCTCTGTCAGTAGTTCTCTCTCTGTGTCAGTAGTTCTTCTCTGTGTCAGTAGTTCCTCTCTGTGTGAGTAGTTCCTCTCTGTGTCAGTAGTTCTTCTCTGTGTGAGTAGTTCCTCTCTGTGTCAGTAGTTTCTCTCTGTGTCAGTAGTTCTTCTCTCTGTGTCAGTAGTTCTTCTTCTCTGTGTCAGTAGTTCTCTCTCTGTGTCAGTAGTTCCTCTCTGTCAGTAGTTCTCTCTCTCTGTCAGTAGTTCTCTCTCTGTGTCAGTAGTTCTTCTTCTCTGTGTCAGTAGTTCTTCTTCTCTGTGTCAGTAGTTCTCTCTCTGTGTCAGTAGTTCTCTCTCTGTGTCAGTAGTTCTTCTCTGTGTCAGTAGTTCTCTCTCTGTGTCAGTAGTTCTTCTCTGTGTCAGTAGTTCTCTCTCTGTGTCAGTAGTTCCTCTCTGTGTGAGTAGTTCTTCTCTCTGTGTCAGTAGTTCTCTCTCTGTGTCAGTAGTTCTTCTTCTCTGTCAGTAGTTCCTCTCTGTGTCAGTAGTTCTCTCTCTGTGTCAGTAGTTCTTCTTCTCTGTGTCAGTAGTTCTTCTCTGTGTGAGTAGTTCCTCTCTGTCAGTAGTTCTTCTCTGTGTCAGTGGTTCATTTCTGTGTCAGTAGTTCTTCTTCTCTGTGTCAGTAGTTCCTCTCTCTGTGTCAGTAGTTCTCTCTCTGTGTCAGTAGTTCTTCTTCTCTGTGTCAGTAGTTCTCTCTCTGTGTCAGTAGTTCTTCTTCTCTGTCAGTAGTTCTCTCTCTGTGTCAGTAGTTCTTCTTCTCTGTGTCAGTAGTTCTTCTCTCTGTGTCAGTAGTTCTCTCTCTGTGTCAGTAGTTCTCTCTCTGTGTCAGTAGTTCTTCTCTCTGTGTCAGTAGTTCTCTCTCTGTGTCAGTAGTTCCTCTCTGTGTGAGTAGTTCCTCTGTGTGTCAGTAGTTCTTCTCTGTGTGAGTAGTTCCTCTCTGTGTCAGTAGTTCCTCTGTGTCAGTAGTTCTCTCTCTGTGTCAGTAGTTCTTCTTGTTTGTGTCAGTAGTTCTTCTTCTCTGTGTCAGTAGTTCCTCTCTGTGTCAGTAGTTCTCTCTGTGTCAGTAGTTCTCTCTCTCTGTCAGTAGTTCTTCTCTGTGTCAGTAGTTCCTCTCTGTGTCAGTAGTTTCTCTCTGTGTCAGTAGTTCTTCTCTCTGTGTCAGTAGTTCTTCTTCTCTGTGTCAGTAGTTCTCTCTGTCAGTAGTTCCTCTCTGTGTCAGTAGTTCTCTCTGTGTCAGTAGTTCTCTCTCTCTGTCAGTAGTTCTTCTCTGTGTCAGTAGTTCCTCTCTGTGTCAGTAGTTTCTCTCTGTGTCAGTAGTTCTCTCTCTGTGTCAGTAGTTCTTCTTCTCTCTGTCAGTAGTTCTCTCTCTGTGTCAGTAGTTCTTCTCTGTGTCAGCAGTTCTCTCTCTGTGTCAGTAGTTCTCTCTCTGTGTCAGCAGTTCCTCTCTGTGTGAGTAGTTCTTCTCTCTGTGTCAGTAGTTCTCTCTCTGTGTCAGTAGTTCTCTCTCTGTGTCAGTAGTTCTTCTTCTCTGTCAGTAGTTCTCTCTCTGTGTCAGTAGTTCTTCTTCTCTGTCAGTAGTTCTCTCTCTGTGTCAGTAGTTCTTCTTCTCTGTGTCAGTAGTTCTTCTCTCTGTGTCAGTAGTTCTCTCTCTGTGTCAGTAGTTCTCTCTCTGTGTCAGTAGTTCTTCTCTGTGTCAGTAGTTCTTCTCTGTGTGAGTAGTTTCTCTCTGTGTCAGTAGTTCTTCTCTCTGTGTCAGTAGTTCTTCTTCTCTGTGTCAGTAGTTCTCTCTGTCAGTAGTTCCTCTCTGTCAGTAGTTCCTCTCTGTCAGTAGTTCTCTCTCTGTGTCAGTAGTTCTTCTTCTCTCTGTCAGTAGTTCTCTCTCTGTGTCAGTAGTTCTTCTCTGTGTCAGCAGTTCTCTCTGTGTCAGTAGTTCTTCTTCTCTGTGTCAGTAGTTCCTCTCTGTGTCAGTAGTTCTCTCTCTGTGTCAGTAGTTCTTCTTGTCTGTGTCAGTAGTTCTCTCTCTGTGTCAGTAGTTCTCTCTGTGTCAGTAGTTCTCTCTCTGTGTCAGTAGTTCCTCTCTTGTTTTCCTCACCATGTCCATCACTGTCTCCGAGCCTCCACAGCTCCAGATGTTCGGGGAACTGGAAGAGCAGCAGTCCGGCTTTCTTCGCACAACCGACCAGGCTTCTCTGGAAGGAAGGACGGACAGACGGAGGTGAGCACGTTGCCATGGTAACAGCAATGACCGTGCAGCGGCCGTACAGGTGATCTCTGACATAAAATAACCGTCTGAAGCGGACTCACGTGTGGGAACGTGATTTTGCGCAGCGCCGCCTCCTGCGTGTTCTTCTCCACTTTGTCCAGCAGGGGGCGCACCACCAGCTGGGTGTCCATCCCTGAAACAACAACACACCCATGAATGACCTGGTTTCATGATCTCACGCCACACGGACGGACACACGGCAGCTTCCTCACTGACCTCCCGACACCACGGCTGTGTCCGTGTGAGCGAGCGCCCGCACGTCGTGCGAGTGGTTCTTAAAGGTTCTGGTTCTGACCCAATCCTTCTCCTGCCGGTCCGCCGAGGACGACAGGAACTGGAACTGGACGACGGTTCCCTCCGACGTCCCGGCGATCACGCTGCTCTCGTCCTGTCGAAGAGAGACATCAGTGAGGAGGACAAGACTGGGACCAGGACCTGGAGTCACAACAGAAGCCGGACCTGGAGCCATACCAGGACCTGAACTAAGGTCCAGACCAGGACCTGCAGCGTCGTGTCTCACCTGCGACACCGACAGAGCCAGGACGTCCCACTTAGTGACCAGGTGAGTTCTGACCAGCGTCCCGGTGAGTCCGTCCCAGACCTGGACCTTCCCCGCCGAGTCGCCGCTGACGACGGTGTGGTCGGACAGGAAGAGGACGCTCCACACCACCACCTCCCGGCTCCGGGACGTCCCGACGCCTCTCTCCACCAGCAGCCGGTGGGTGGCGCGGCCTGAAGGGAAGAGACACACGTCCACATGTTGTCCTCTGGAGTTCCGTCTCAATGCTCTGTCCCGTCAGGACGGACTCACCTGTCTCCACGTCAAAGATCCGGATCATGTCCATCATTCCGGCAGCGATCAGAGAGCCGGAGGGATGCCAGGACAGAGACAGGATCCGACCTGCAGGGACAGAGACGAGAGACCGTCACCGCTGTTCTTCCTGTGACGATAGCCGGGTCGTCCTCAGAACCTCTTCTCACCTTTCTGCCTGTCGAGGTTCTTCTGGAACTGGATCCTGTCCTCCAGGACGTCGAACATCTTCACTGTCCCGTCCTCACAGCCGACCTGATGCAGAAAACAGATTTAAATCACAGCTAAAGGACCGGTTCTGGTTCTGGTTCTAACGCGGCAGACGTCTCTGGACTGACCGCCAACTGCGTCCCCTGGTCGTTGGTGCCGAGGGTCCAGACGGGTCCTCCGTAGGCGTCCACGGTGTAGCGCGGCCGCTGGTTCTCCAGGTCGTACTCCGTGATCTCCCCGTTCAGACCGGCGCTGAAGAGCCGCCGGCCCGCCCAGCACAGAGCCTCCACCGCCCGGCCGGCGCCGCCCGGGATCACCTGGGCAGAAAAACCCAAACGGGTTCGAGGTCAGATCCTCCAGGTCCCAAAAAAACAACCCGGAGACTCTTAAAGTCTCAGACTGTCACCATGGTAACCAAAGTGTTCTTGATTATCCGATCTGGGTTTTTTTTTTAATTTAAAGTGACAGAAAACATTAAAAATAAACGTCGTCGGGACTTTCTGAACCCACAAACCAACATATTCAAACCGTTTGATCAAATATTCACATTAAAGACGCTGATAAGGAACTTATTTAAAAGTCTGTTCCGATTATCAATGATTTCAAGGTTTGTGGGGAAACGAAGGTTCGGCTGTCCGGTGCAGTCGGAGTCGGTTCCGGTTCCGGTTCCTCCTCGCTCACCTTCTCCTGGAAGTAGTTGTCGGAGGAGTTGAGCACCTCCACGGCTCCGTCGGCCCGCGCCGCCGCCAGCCGCTCCGTCCGCCGGCTGAAGGCCACCGCCCGCACGGCGCTGGGCGTGAAGTCGAAGAACCGAACCCGGTGCACCCGGAACTCTCCCATGATCCGCTGACGACCACAAAACACAACATCACCGGGCTGACCGGCGGCGGCCTCCGGTCACCGGGCTGACCGGCGGCGGCCTCCGGTCACCGGGCTGACCGGCCGGTTCCCTCACCGGGAACGTTTGAACCAACCGGCAGGTCGATTCATAAAAACTACCGTTGTTCCGGAAGTACCGATGAAGCCCGTAAAGACTCGTCTACCGATGAAGATGAAGATGAAGATGAACTGAAACATTTTTAAGGTGCGACGCCATTGAGCCGCGGGCCGCCATCTTTGTTTTGATCCAGAAACGGAGGCGCATCTTTTGGGAAACGAGTTCAAAATATGTTAAAATACTCAATGAAGTGACCATTGTTTTCACGCGGATAGTTTGATAAGTCTTTGGATATTCTGAAAAAACAGTCAGGAAACCGCTGCTTGTTTTAAAAAGCTTCCTGTCGGTTAACTAAGTTTTAGAAACCTGCAGGTTTAGCTCAGTGACCGGAACTAACGGAACTAACTGAACTAACTGAACTAACTGAACTAACTGAACTAACGGAACTAACAGTCCACCAACAAACCAGAACCCCGCCCGCTTCAACAGTCCCGGTCATCGATATAAAACCGTATTTACCGCCGCGTTTCTTCACAGTCGCTCAACTTTCTTCTGTTTCACCGACACGCTTGAAAACAACGGGACCCACGTTGATGACCCTTGAACCGGAACTGAAACTGACTAAGAGCAACGGAAGTACGTCATCACGTTGAGCGTACGCACAAGCAGGCGGGAAATAAATCCGGAATGTAAAACTCGGTTTGTGTCGAAGCTGCTCGTTTGGAGCATTTTAACGTTAATATTCTGATAAATAATCGATTTATTCACGTTAATGTTACCGGACACTGTTTGTTTTCTGACGGGACGATGGTTCAAATAGTCATCAGGTGAGAACCGTAAACTTTACCTGTTATTACCCGATAATAAATGTGTTGTTAGCAGTTCATACGCAGAAGTTAGTGAGTTTAATACAAGAATCAAAAGGTAAAACCTCAAGTTGTATTTATGAAGTGCGTGAGTGGAAGTTGGTGCATGCCGAACTGAAAAGCAACACGATTGGTATTAAACATGTTCTTGTTTTTTACATCATGTCTACTTCCACTCAGTGTCCGTGTAAATGGAGGAAGTTCACGATATTTGAATGGAGTTTGGTGCGTTGACGGAATGAAGGTGTTTACAGTCTTAAAGTCTGCAAAAACTTTGAGTTCAGTTTCCTCACAAGTTATTAAAAAGTCTCACATTTCACATATAAAGGTCTTAAACATATTTCCAGCCTGCTGGAGGCAAAACATGAATTATACAAAGTTTTAAATGATGTGATTTAACAAATAAACCTGACTTGACTTTAAAATATACTCAGCGTTTTTAATATTTTAAATTTTCTTCTGATAAATTGTTGTTGTCAGGGCTGATGATAATTTGCATAGTTTGGTCAGAACACCTGTCGTACTTACAGTACAAATAAAATGCAGGAAAACATCTTCTGTCCGACTAACTTATCAATAACACTGTTTGTTGTTGTTTGTTTAATTTGTTGCACTGTTTTGTTTTGTTTAATTTAATATAATTTTTTATATTGTATATTGTACATTTTTTTTATATTTAATATTTTTGACTACCCCTATCTTTTATTCTGTTATTTGTATTGATTTTCCCTGTATCCCAAAATATTAAATTAATTATGAGTTGTCACAGTAAAGTAAACTTTATGGTCGGAAACCTGCAGAAACTCTTCCTGCCTGTTTTTCCTGCAGAGGCAGCGTGGACGGCTGCAGTCCTCCGGAGTGGCTGCAGGTGGAGCTGCAGGGAGAGATCATGTCCAGACACAACTCTGGTCTGGCAGGAAACGTGATGGGAGACCTGCTCTACACCAAAGAGGTGCACGACAGACAGAAAAATATCATTTAGATATTTGATGGAAGAATCCTGGACTGGAACCGGACTGAATCTAATCTGTGTACAAATGAAACGGTCCAAAAATGAACCCACTGCTCCGTCCCGTTCTGTAGCTCAAACAAAAGTCATTTTTTCAAGTTTTTAAGTTCACTCAGTGTAACTGCTCTTCTTACTCCCTCCACCAGGGGGTGCCGGTGCTGATCGTCGGTCATCACATTCTCTACGGGAAGCAGGTCAAACTGGAGAAGCCCTTCGCCGTCCTCACCAAGCAATCGAGCCGATCGCAGGATGGCGACGATGCCACGCAGGTCGCCATGGAGACGGACCAGCAAGGACTCGCCTCCACGTCGTACTCCGTGTACGCGCTCATTAAACGGAAGCTGATCTTCAAGACGCGCCCCAAACCCATCATCACTAACGTACCAAAGAAGGTGTAGCGGAGCACCGCCTCTTTAACGACTGCACGACGACCCCGAGAATCAAACTGTTTGAGATGAGTAATAAAAGCTGGGATGTCAGTTTGATGTCTCAGCGACAGGA
>NW_027185446.1:268335-330835 GCF_022577435.1 Embiotoca jacksoni | reverse complement strand
GAAATGCGTTAAAGATGGAAAGAAAAAGGAAAATCTTACATCGACTGCAATGGTTTGTCATTTTTAGCTCCAGGGACCAATGAAACTAAAAGGTTCCTTCAACTCTGGGGTCTAAAATCCCGTAAAGATCAGTAGAACTAGTCGCCAGATGTTTCAGAAGAGAAAGTCCGGATAGTTCTGTAGAGATTCAGGGTTTTGGGTGATGAAGTCCTTCCTGACGGAGATCCCTGATGCTGTGAGCTAAAAGTCCTTCTGGGCGGACGATTCCTGAGACTGACTCAACGTTTAAAGGTGATTCCTGTAAAAACCCGGTTTGTCGAACCCTCGTCTCCGGGCGATGAACCCAACCTCCCTGACCGACCGCCGGACTTCGTCACAACTTACACGCCGTCTTTCAAACGTTTTTTTATGACTGACAGAAATTTACCTGCACGTCTCCACCGACTCCGCCCACCATCGGATCATCCTCCAGGATCTTCAGCATTTCGATGGTACAAGCTGGGTCCAGAACCGTGTCCGAGTCGCACACCTGAGACACACACACACACACACACACACACACACACACACACACACACACACACACACACACACACACAGGTTAGAGTTAACGGGTCGGACACACTGAAGCAGCGGTCGGAGAGACTGCAGGTGTTGCAGAACATCCAGGAGAGAAATGAGAGGCTGCTGACGGAGATCCCAGCTGCTCCACAGCCTCGGGTCAGCTGTGGACATGACCTTTGACCTCCTCCCTGCAGGGACACGGAGGGAGTGCAACAGCTGCTATGAAGAGCGAGGTCATCGTCTGACCTTTGGAATGCAGGTTCATAAACTCTGATGGACTTTCAGTCTGAAGATTTACATTTCCTGATTTAAGGTGCTGATTTACGGCGAGGTGAGATACCCAACGACGCCCCCTGCTGGTGGTCACGATGGTGTCCGCAGATCATCGAGCCCTCAATCAACCTTCAAAATGACTTTTTAAGGCCTTAAATCCACCTTTCAAAGGTCTTAAAACCACAGCAGCCATCGTAGATGAGCTTTAGGTTTCGTTTTCTCATTTTAAAATCTTGGTCAGATAAGGAGACGTAGCGCCACCTCAGGCTGGTTGCAGCAGTAAAAACAAAAGATGAATTTGAAGACTTCTTTCAAAACGTTCTTGGCAAATGTAGCTTCCTAACGAGTCAGCTGTTTATCTGGGGTAACGACTTTTTGGACAAATTTAGCAGCTGATTATAAAGTTATCGATAACAAAACTTTAAGGACCTTCTGATTCCTGTAAATGTCTCATTCCATTTGGTTTAATCACTCGTCTAACATTACTCAGTGCTACTTATTGTACTAGTACATGACCTTTTTACTTTATCCTCATTTTTACTAAGAAAGGAAGCATTTCGCTCGTTGGACAAAAAATATGAGGCATAAAAGAAGAAACTAGCGT
This sequence comes from Embiotoca jacksoni, assembly GCF_022577435.1. NCBI lineage: Eukaryota > Metazoa > Chordata > Actinopteri > Embiotocidae > Embiotoca > Embiotoca jacksoni. The sequence continues at coordinate 329,394 of NW_027185446.1, read as the reverse complement.
TCTGCCATGTACGAACCAGGAGGTGTTGCCGCTGTGTTGTTGGCATCTTAAAATGATTAACGTCGTTTGATTCGTGAGGTTTCGTGCTCTCACACGTTGTGTAGTTGGACTCAGACAGAGTCGATGCAAACAGGGTTCAGTGTCCAGTTTTAAACGTGTTCGTTCACTGACATCACATCAGACCCAGCTGGCTGAAAGACGTTCGGTTGCAGCGAGCAGCTGGAGGTCGACGGGCTTCGTGTGATGTGATTAAACAGTTCACAGCTTCACTGGTGGATCAAGAGGTTTTTTTAAGTTTTAATTCGGAGGCTGCAGCCGAGATCCTCCGTTAATTTAACGTGAAAACTCTCTGAAGGACGGACGCTCGTTCAGCAGCAACTACAAAGTAAAAGTTAAACTGTTCCAGGTCTCGGCTGACAAATGCTGCATCCTACATTTCCCATAATGCAACACAAACACCTGTGTGTTTTAAACACAGGCTTTCCTTTAAAGAGTGAAGTCCTTTCACATCATTGGGGTTATTTTCTCCATCTGTTACCGGGGGCGACGTGGCCCTATAACCTGAACAGATCTTGTTTTTTACATGCGTATTGATATCTGTGTGGGCGTGGCCTCACCTGCACGTAGTCCACGCTGTCCCCCAGCGCTTTAAAGGCCGTGTACATCACCTCCCTCTTGCCCCCCCACTCCTGCATGATGCAGGAGTAGCGGCAGCCTCTGACCAGCCGTGCCGCCCGAGCCGCCTCCTCCATGTGCACCGTGCTCCGCCCACCGCCTCCGACTCCTCCTCCTCCACCACCGTCGCTGTGGTAGTTCCCCTTCCACACCATGCTGCCGGCCTGGTCGGCCCCGCCCATCACCTCCTGGAAAATGTCCATCATGTAGCGGTCCTCGGGCCGGTTCCCGTCCACCACCAGCACCACCTTCAGGCCCGGGAAGGAGATGCGGCGGATGCTGCGCAGGCACTTCCTCAGGTAGTCCGGGTCCTCCTGGTAGGCGGCGATGCAGAGGGCGGCGGAGCGGCGGAGGTGCTGCGGCCGGGCGGGGCTCCTCATCCGCCGATGCTCCAGGAAGGCGAAGAGGCTCTGCAGGAAGAGGTGGAGGGAGAGGAAGGCACCGTAGAGGCCGAAGGAGAGGTGGTGCTGCTCGGTGTGGATGAACTGGTAACCTTCATCACAGACAAACTCAGATTAGAAAAACAAGCGTGTTCACCTTCATGCAGGTGTTTCTGTGTGTGATGGAAGTTAACCTGTGACGTAGGCCAGCAGGATGGTGAACAGGACCACCGCTGCAAAAAGGGTGGTGACCACGATGTTCAGCGCATTCCTGCAGCGAGAGGGCATCTGGGGCGGAGCAGGAAGTGAGGTGGCCGCAGAGGTGAGAACCAGGAAGTGAAGGGAGCAGGAGGCGGGATGCGAGGAGGGAAGATGAGGTGAGTAAATGGAGGACACAAACTCAAACCTAATTTTGAGAGGTTAAGATTCCACCTATGGGATTAAATGAGTCATAATATTCTCATCTTTCCTTCACTGATTAAACTTTCTCTTCTGCTGCAAATCTTTCTTGTTTCAGTTTTGAATTCATATAAACTATATAAAAGTGCTCGTAGCTTCGGTTAGCGTCAGACATGTTGAGGAAGTCGTCATACGTAGCGAGAAAAGGTACAAAAAACCTTCACGTGGTCAGAAAAGTCCAAATTAATCTGATTCCACTGAAATTTAGTTTCCGTTCTCTCACAACGTTTGTCGTCAATTTACTTTCAGAAGAAGTTATTTATTGCAAATTCCTCAAGTATTCCACACCAGTAGCTTCTGAAACAGCTGCACACACAACAAACCAATATGTTGATCTGCACACGTGTCAGGCGTGTTGTTCTGCACACGTGTCAGGCGTGTTGTAGGAGGTCTGCAGGGCCTCTGGACTCTCACAGAGAGTCATTTCCTTTTTCCTTTTTCCTTCCATCTTTACTGTCGCTATGGTTACAGCCTCTGTGCTCCTACTGGTCGAATAAAGAAAACTGTCAGTAGCATCCATTGTCGTCCACTATGATCAGCAACACGGGATTAAACCATCAGCTCATCTTCAAACCACTTCAGGATATTTTTGATTGATTCCGATACTTCGAGAGTACGTGTTATTCTTTGTTTCCGTTTCCATCATTACTTTTAGCTATTTACTTTTCGATAACCATTTAACCCATTACTTTGTGGATATTTATATTTACAGCTAACTTTAATCCAGTACTTTTACCTAACATGTTTCCTTTGGCTAACTATTTACTTTTTCCCATAAATATTTAATCCATTACTTTTGAGTAACTATTTTTAACGAACCTTTCAATCGACTGCTTCCAGCGAACTACTTGGATTTTGCTGCTCTTGTGACACCTTTAGGTGTATTTTCATGGACCAGGCTGCAGACCTTTTTAAAAATTCTATATTAATCCCTATTGTTGTTTTTTTCCCAAATTAGTTGATAAATGTCGGCTACATCCAGTAAAAGTAAAAGTCGCCGCTGTAGTTCCTGTAGCTCCTGTTCTGATGTCTCTCTGGGATTTTGTACATTATTATTCAGTTATTGTTCTCCTACTAATACAGCTGTTGTTGTTGTTGTTACTACTGATGCTAACAGTACTACTATAACTACTCCTACCGCGATCAGTACGACTCCACAACAACCACCGTGACTCCTGCTGCCATAGCAACACAACTGTCCTCCCATCAGCCCCCTGCTGCTCCTTCTTGCCTCTCTGGGTTAATAGCTTTAATTAAAGGCCAGGCGGGGTTTGGCCAGCGCTCAGGATCAGTCCTAACGAACAATTCTGTCCTTTCATTCATGAAATTACCTCCTGCCCCCCCCTCCCCCAACCACTCCTCCACCCCACCTGGCCCACGCTGGAGGCACAAACTCATATTTATATTTTGCATTCAGCTCTGTGGGACTGACAGATTTATCTGACTGGACGTACAGATTTACATCCTGGCAGCGAGTCGTTTGTTCACCACGGACCTGAACTCTTCGGGGGAAACCGTCTGTGGGACATTCGAGGTCCTGACAAAAAGGGGAATTTTGCGAATAGAGGTTTTGGATCACATACAAAACATTTTTCCTCTCAAGCTTTGTTTTCGTGTGTCATCACGGCCATTTAGAGGTTCTTCACAATCTTTTCCAAACCAGAACTTTGTACTTGTCCCAGTTTCTCTAAAATCAGACTCTCCTTTTCTATGTAGCTTTTTCTTTCCAAGTTGTGTCTCCTGCCTGAATAATCTGGTGACACTGCTGCTGTAATTTGGAGCATCAGTCAGAATCATGAAGTCAATTTAAGAAGAAATGTGAAATGTCTGAGTTGGTTTACCCAAATTACAAATGAAATGAGTGTTATTTGTTTTAAAATCGATTTCTTGTTTTTTTCCCATCCTTTATATTAAGATAACTACATGGGACCTGTTGTCTCATACCTGAAGACACTTCCATTATTCATCCATCAGTTTAGCTGACCAACTTTAACTTTTTAACCAACAGCTCTATTTATCTGTCACTTTGAACTAATCCAGATATATCTATCTCGACCATTAGATTTAGCTAACTATTTACTTTTAGCCAACCAATTAATCCACTACTTTTAGACTATTTATTATTTTTTGCAATGTATTGCAGTGAACTCTTCTGTTTCTCGTAGCTGAATGTTTAGATTTCTCTACTTTTTTTTTTTTATTAAACTGGGTCGAAGACGTTTTCTTTTGGTTCCAGTTCCCCCGGTTGGTTGGGAATCACCGGTGTCCCCCTGGGATCTGTGTATGGATCCCTTTTTGTGGGGTGGGAGGGGGGGGGGGGCATAGAGGGCCAAAGAGTAAAGAGCTCCTGCTCAGTATGTGATCCACGGTGGATTATTTAGCAGCAGGACGAGGCAGCGAGGTCGGGACGCCCCGGGGGCCACAGGCCAGATAACAAGCAGCCAGTAACACGGAGCGTTTGATTAGAGGGCCGCGGTCACCAGAGGGGGTGTTGGCAGGTCGGGAGCTCGGATTAGGAACCGGGGGGGGACACGACAGGTGCAATTAGCCCCGAGGTTACGTCTGCCGGACTATCGGGACGGCAGCACAGCGACAAGTCTGTGTTTCATCGGGCGAATTCTGAAGAGTGGAATCAAACCTGAACGCACCGACCGCATCTACCGGCCTATTAAACCAGTTTATGATTCATAACCTTTCTGGACATCGAAGCGGCGTTCATTAAAAGGCACATCATGCTAATTAGAGGCATAATTCAGCTTGACTCTGAGTTTAGAAACTGCCGAGCTGCGGTTGGAAAAACGAACCTTTCACCAACATCTCAGGAGCAAGTTTCTACTTGAACAGAAATCCACAGAAACCAACGCCGTGAAATGACACATCATCAAAACTGTGAAAGAGGAGAGAAGGTAAATAAAAATGTGTCATCACCTTGTCGTCATAAAAAAATAAATCCTGCAATCTTCAGTATGAAATCAATCCCTCTGGGAAAAAGTCACATTTCTGAAGTGAAAAAAAAGGACATTTCTGAGTCTTGAAGTCCTCACAGACTCTTTATGTTTCACCCACATGTCCAGAGTCACTGATTCACCAGGTCCACCTCCAGATCCACGTTAGGATCCACCAGATCTTCATTTTACAGAGGATTCAGGATGCAGGGAAGTCCAAACTGTTAAATGAGCCACTTTAGGTACAAAAAAAAAAAGAATCTAGAATAAAGAAAAATTACACAAATCAGATGAGTAGGAATATTCCCAGTCGGCCACCTGAGAAGGATTTCCTGCTTTCAGGGCCTGAAGCTGGTGGAGTTCAGGTGTCAGAGGTGTGACTGAATGATGGTTTGGCCTCAGCACAGGAACTTTTACGTAGCTGAAGGAGGGGGGGGGGGGGGGGGGCTATGTTTGGCAAAAGAGTATTGGGTGAAGCAGGAGAAGCGGGGGTGGGGGTAACATGTGATCAATGCCTTATTGTTAACCTCATGAATGACATCATGTTTTCTGATGATTCATGAGTAACTGTAATAACTGAATATTTTTCACACAATGGACAAACTAAACTGTACTCAGTAGCCAGCCCCTAGTGGTCCTCAGTGGTACTACAATCTTAAGGCACTTTCCACGTTTCAGACCTGAAGACTACGAATATTTGTATATACAGTGAGTTCATTACTAATTATAATTGTAGTTAAGTTTGGTATTTGAGCCCAAAGATTTATGACAGAACAGCTGCATTACAATCACAGACTGTTTCTAAAAGAGTTCGTAGCTTCAGGTCTGTAAAATGGTTCTGATCCAGAAGTGTCTTCAGCTGCAATACCAGCGAGTGCCACTAGAGGTCGGCTCCAAAAAGCCTCCGGCTCCATAGACTCCCATTCAACTTCTCTCATCAAATCCAAAGTGAATAAAATGTGTCCATCAGTTATCTCGGTGTTGTTAGCTAAAGTCACTCCTTCTTATTAGTTTTCTGGAGGTCCATCTGAAAATAATCCCTCATTCATTAGAAAAGAAGATTCAAGAAGACCTGTTTTTGGGGGCGTGTCTGTTTGATTGACAGATCTGTGGTGCAGTCAGGTTACAGCTATCGGTGGGCGGGACGTAGTATCGTCAGGTTTCCAATCAGATCGGTCCAACGATGACATCACTGATGGTTGATGACATCACTGCTGATTCTGATTGGTTACAACCTGGAAACTTTTTGAATGGGAGTCAATGGAGCCGGAGGTTTTTTGGAGTCAGCCTCTAGTGGTCCTCGGTGGTATTGCAGATGAAGGCACTTCTGCATTGATCTCACTTGTCAGACCTTTTCTATCCGGTCTGTGGTCGACCGGACCAAATAAGGTTGTAATAACAAAACTACTGAGTGTGTTCAAATGAAAAGTGAGTTTTATTACTTTATTATTTATTATTATTACTAACTGTGGTTATAATCCCAGTTGAGCAGCATGTCTGCTTCACCTCCTCTCTGTCCAGGAGGAGGCTGTCGGACACCAGCAGCTTTGTGTAAAAGGTCCACTGATGTCGTGGAAAATCAAACAGGAGTGCGTTTTCTTTGGAGCCTTCAAACAGGCTGACTCCTAACGGCTCTGGAGGCTCTCCATTCTCTGAGTCACTTTACAGCAGTTAGAGGAGAAAGGAGCTGCAGGACTGGACCTGGACCTCCTTCAGCCCTGTTCAAGACGTTATTAGCAACTCTACCTCACACTGCAAACATCCACACAAGCCTCCGCTGTCTGAACGCTCATTATTCCACTTCTTCCTCAAACTTTCCAGCCAGTTTGTGTCCCTGAACACGTTCCTGAATACTTTATTATCCTGCTGAAGCTTCAGTCTGATCACATCTTCATCCGCTGGACTTCTACTAGAAGGTTTAATCTCATCTGTTGGTGGTGGACAAGTGTTGGTAGATTAAATTGAAAGTCTTACCTTCCTGATCCACTGGACCCTCCGTCTCCGTCTCCCCCCCAGATCTGGGTGCGTGCGTCGGGCCGGGACGTCCAGCCCTCTCCTCCCCTCAGACAGCGCTCTCCTTGTTCTGTCCCCCTCCTCCCTCCAGCTCACACTACATCTTTATTTCAGCTTCGCTCGCTTAATTCAGGAGATCCCACATCCAAAAATACAGCAGGCAGCTCAAACCGCCAGCCTCGACCACGTCTGAGAGCCAGCCGCCTCCTCCTCCTCCTCCTCCTCCTCCCCCTCCTCCTCCCTGTATCTCCCCGGACTCTCCCAGGGCATGAAGCCCCCCAGCTGAGAGGTGATCAGAGGTGCTCGTCCGGCAGCTGCTGCTGCTGCTGCGGTGTCTGCAGGTTCTGGGTAGCAGCTCGTGTTCCTCCGGTGGGGTCCATCCCACCTCCTGGTTCTGACCGGGAGCCGCGGAGGTCTGAAGGTGACGACGAGGAGCACAGCAGGAGCTCGACCTGACGTCTCCTTCGTCCCCGGTCTCTCTGCTCCTCTTCCTCCTTTGCTCTGCTGCAGTGTCGGCTCCTTCCTGCAGCCTGACTCCTCCGTCCCGCCTGGCCGGCTGGCAGCTCCACACTGCCGAGCGGCTCCTTCACCCCCCCTGTCCCCCTCCCCTCCCCGGACTCCCGAATCTGCTCCTCATCTCTCTGCAATGCAGCCAGCAGCAGCTCCAACAAGCCCGGGGACTGTTAGAGGAGCTGCTCTCCTCTCCTCCTCACTCAAAGCATCCTTTATGGGCTTATTTAACTCCTCTCCTTCCCCTTTTCCTCTCCTCCCCCCTTCCCTTCCCTCTCCTCTCCTCTCCTCTCCTCTCCTCTCCTCTCCTCTCCTCTCCTCTCCTCTCCTCTCCTCTCCTCTCCTCTCCTCTCCTCCCCCCTTCCCTCCCCTCCCTCCCCTCCTCTCGTTCCTCTCTTCTCTTTCCCCCTTCCCTCTATTCCCCTCTCCCCTCCCTCCCTCCTCTCCTCCCCTCTTCCCTCCCCTCCTCTCCTCTCCTCTCCTTCCTCCTCTCCTCCTTTATGGGCTTATTTATCTTCCCTCCCTCCCTCTCTCCCTCCGCTCCCCTCCTTCCTCCTCTCCTCCTTTATGGGCTTATTTATCTTCCCTCCCTCCCTCCTCTCCCCCTCCCCTCCCCTCCCCTCCCCTCCTTCCTCCTCTCCTCCTTTATGGGCTTATTTATCTTCCCTCCCTCCTCTCCCCCTTCCCTCCTCTCCTCTCCTCTCCTCCCTCCCTCCCTCCCTCCCTCCTCTCCTCCTTTATGGGCTTATTTATCTTCCCTCCCTCCCTCCCTCCCTCCCTCCCCTCCTCTCCTCCCTCCTCCCTCGAGGCTGAGCTGCTGACATCCTGCAGGTTCTGGTTGGACAAAGTGCAGCGTGTCTCTGAGGATCGATGGTCGTCTGTCGGCTGAAACACGGTGAAGTCAGATCATTTAAAATCAAACATTCATGTCCGTCTTCATCGTCTCTGACACACCAGGAGATCTAATGACCGTAAAACACCTCTCAGGGCTTCAGCACCTCCTTCCACACAAGGTGAAGGTTAAACATGGGAAAGAATCAGTAACTCACTGAGTAGAAATGGTGTTCCTCAGGGTGATATCCTGGGTCCACTTCGGTTTTAAATGTACATTATTTTTCCACCTCAGTACTTTTTAATTTTAAAATGTCCCGGGCTCCACTTCAGCTCCGTCTTTGACTAGTCTTCAATCTGCTTTGGGTGATGTCCAAGAACCACTTCTTCAATAATTAAAATCAGAATAAAAAAACAAGTGCAAACATTCGCCACCTCTGTTTACTTCCATTAAACCATAAAACTTTTCAGAAATGTCAGTTATGATTTAAATTCAACACTTGACTCAAAAGTAAAAAAAACAAGCTTGGTTTTAAGTTTTAAGCCCGACTTTCCTTCTCAAACCGTAAAACTAACATTTGAAACAAACTTTCATGACTGTAAAGAACTAAAAATATGAATCTCCCAACTACTTAATATCTCTTTTACCATTAAAATCTTGCAGCTACACACCCTGGATGTTCCCTTTGTGCCCACCAACCAAGAGTTCATTAACCTTCACATTTATACATGACTGCACTTCTTAAAAGGCAGAATGAGACGTGAATTAAAATCATCTTCCTTGTAACATTTCAGTATCATTAACAACCACAAATAATATATTTTGGAGGAAGCGGTTGCTACCTTGTTGGTTTTAGTGTTTGCATATGTGGATGTTGAGGAGGACGTGTCCGGCTGCCTGGTTCGGGAGCCCGACTCCTCTACCTGCAGCAATAAGCTTCAAACCTTTTTAATAAAGCATATAAGTAGAAGAAGCTGAAACATCCCTGCTTCTGACTGTTAGCTTGTTAGCAGGGTGCCCAGCTGGTCCAAAGTACCAATGACCTTGGTCAAAATGCTGAGTGGATTAAAACTCTCCGATCCAATTTAGCATCCCATTTATGGTTTTTAAGCTTTCTATTGTTGCTCTCAGAAAACGAGGTTGATGGTGAAACCTGCCTGAAACGGGGAGCCGTGTTTCATCCCGTTCACAGAGAGGGTCGTCCTCCTCTCAGATGGAGGCGCGGCCGCCATCTTGACCTTGATTGGAAGGAGGATTCGTGGCTGCAGGCAGAAATGATTTTCCACAAACGTCCTCTGGGATTTTCACGTGGATCTTCTGCTGCGTCCTTCAGCTGTCGGCACAGAAAATAATCATCTCAACACCTCAGAGGACAACCACTCCGCCCTGGTAGCAGAAACATTCGATATGTTGCTTTGAGCTATTTATTACGTCTATCTAGTAATACTCAATACTTTTAGATTAGCACTTAATATCATCTTTAACAATTTTCTACAAATCATTAAATCATTAATCTTTTCATCCCATATTTTATTTATTACTTTTAGTTAACTATTACTGAGATAAGTATAGATTACTTCTAACTACTACTGTTGGCTAACATGCTTATATTTGAACTGTATTACTAACTTTTAGGAGAGAACAGAGTTTTCCTTCTCATCCAGTTTTGTTTTGTGTTCTCCTTCAAAAAACAACCGTTGCACAGCCGGACTGTGAAACTGTTTTCAGTCGTCCATCTACGACCAAAATAACCGCAGGAGGCCTCATTCTGAAAACATGAAGCCGTTGGACTGGAAGTGTTTCTGAGCTTCTGATGACTCGGCGTGAAACAGGAAATAAACCACTTGGAAATCTGTAAAGGATCATTTCTGTTTAATCCTTCTGTAAATAAACTTCATAACGAGTTAGAAATAAAAATAGAAATATGGAGTAGATATTTAGTGTGAAAGTTCCTTTTGTTGGTGTTCTTCTCCTGCAGCCCTTAAAGGACTTAAAGGATCAGTTCGCTCTTTTTAATGCATCATAACCAGCGTCTGAGATCAGATCATCCAGCAGTGAGGTGCTGCTGACAGAAACCTTCTCTAGAAGCTGCGTAGCGCCGCCTGCCACGGCGACACCTTGACTCCACGCCGGGAGGAAACATCCGCGGACCGCACACATCTCCGCCGCTCCGCCTGTTTGCTGCTGTCGGTTCACACGGGGAGCGGCGTGGAGGTCGCGTGGAGGTCGCGTGGAGGTCGCGCCTCGGACGCTCCTCCACTCGTCGCCTTAGAGGACCAAACAAAAGAAGGAATGTCTGGTTCCTCCGTCGGCCGTGAACGGTTCAAACCCGCTGAACTCCGCGTGGCCTCGTTCACAGGAAGCAGGACGGTTTATTGTTCCGGCCTCCAGCTCACGTTGAGGTCAGAACCACAGAAGAAGAAATCACGTCGTCGACGGACCGCCGCCGTGTTTTCAAAGACGTAAAGACGAAACTCTGATCGGGTCCGACGGGCTTCAATCAGTTTCTCTACTGACGTCAAGGATGGAGTCTGATGGGGACCATCCACCTCAGCACCACCCGACCTCCATCCATGAGACTCCTCAGCACCACCCGACCTCCATCCACCTCAGCACCACCCGACCTCCATCCACGAGACTCCTCAGTACCACCCGACCTCCATCCACCTCAGCACCACCCGACCTCCATCCACGAGGCTCCTCAGCACCACCCGACATGTTGGTCAGACACTAAACTGAATGTTATCTAAAAGTCACTATTAGAACAGTATTTTTCAGCAGTTTAATTCATCATTAATAAAAAAAAATTAATAGTCTAAGAAACAAATCCAGTAAAATATGTTAAAAAGTTTATTTGGGAAAGTTGGTGGGACAGTATGAAACATTGGAGAGTTTCTTCACATTTGTTTCTGTTTATCGACTGCAGCTTTCAAACCAATTTGAAATGATCTAATTCATTTAATTATTTATTATTATATAAGATCCACGTTCGAGGAGAATCGAGTCCTACGGCAGGACAACAATCTTCTTCTCCAGCTTCTGCTCAGGGAAGATGAACCTCCTCATCACGTCGTCCAGCTCCTCCAGAGCCAGCTGGGCGTGAAGCACGGCGACCTCGTCCGGGTCGGAGCGGACCGCCCACTTCAGAGCCCGGTACAGGTCCAACAGAACGTCTCCGAGAACCTGGAGGAGACAGACAGAGGACACTGGAGCTTCCACGTAGGACTGGATGGATGTTACTTTGTCTAATATTTCTGCTCGAGCTGAATGTATGTACGCTGGTCACTTCCTCAGTGGGCGGAGCCTCCAGTCAGCTGACTGAGTGGCAGCAGCGGGTCAATTCTTCTCTGAATGATTGTCTTTTTGAGCTCATCGTCTGACAGATGTAATTCTTTATTTCTGCAGTAACGACGCCGGAGACTCGATGAACTTAGTTTCATCTGTCCCTCGTTGTCCTCCTCTACCTGGTCTATTTAGACTTTGTCTCTCAGATCAAATCTTTAAGACAGACTGTCTGCACTGTTTTGGATTTTGATGCGTCCAGACTTAACCAATCTGTCTGCATGGGTTGCCGTGGTAACGACGTAACTACGCTGGTGACACGAAAGCAAAGCGTCAGCAGACAGTTTATTTGTATATCTGTCCAGAAACCATCTGGATGTGACAGGAACCCCCCCCCTCCCCCATAACCACCATCTCTTTGTCCTCTTTGTCCTCACGGTTGACTCTAACCTCTGTGTGTCCATCCCTCTCCTCTGTTCCCAGGTCCCTGTGTATCATTAGCTCCCCCCCCCCTTCCCTTCTCCCCCTTCCAGCTGTTCCAGTAATGACAGGACCTGGACCGGGACCAGCAGCAGGACAGAACCCTACTCGGGACAGCGTCTCAAGAGCCCCCGGAGCCGGCAGGGCGGACGCAGGAGATTATAGAGGTGGTTCATTAATACGGAGATAAATAACTTATCAACTGTTTGTGACTTGAGTTTATGAGACTAAAAATAAGACATTTAATAGTTTGGTCCTTATGATACAAGTGTGATGTTGATGCTCCAGTTTTTATTTTCAGAGGTCAAAGAGCGGCGACGACATCAGATGACATCAGGTCGATGTGGTCGAGGATCTACGAACAGCTGAGCACAGACGGTGAGGAAACTGTGAGAAAGACTGAACCTCAGTGAGACTCAGTCTTTAATCCCAGCGACTGGATTACAGGTCATTTACAGAAGCCACGCCCCCTCAGGAAACACCTTGAATGTCAGGATTCAGTGTTTAAAGTCTGAAGAACAGCTGGATGACGTGGGATTCGTCTGACTCCAGAGGACCACCTGAACACCTGAAGACCACCTGAAGATCACCTGAAGACCACCTGAAGATCACCTGAAGACCACCTGAAGACCACCTGAAGACCTGAACACCACCTGAAGACCACCTGAAGACCTGAAGACCACCTGAACACCACCTGAAGAACACCTGAAGAACACCTGAAGACCACCTGAAGACCACCTGAACACCACCTGAAGACCACCTGAACACCACCTGAACACCACCTGAACACCACCTGAAGACCACCTGAACACCACCTGAAGAACACCTGAAGACCTGAACACCACCTGAACACCACCTGAAGATCACCTGAAGACCACCTGAAGACCACCTGAAGACCTGAACACCACCTGAAGACCACCTGAAGATCACCTGAAGACCACCTGAAGATCACCTGAAGACCACCTGAAGACCTGAACACCACCTGAAGACCACTTGAAGACCACCTGAACACCACCTGAAGACCACCTGAAGACCACCTGAACACCACCTGAACACCACCTGAAGACCACCTGAACACCACCTGAAGACCACCTGAAGACCACCTGAACACCACCTGAAGACCACCTGAAGACCACCTCATCCTTCCTCCTCCGTCAGTGTTTTTAATTTGAATAATTGTTTTTCTTAATGGTGGTGAAATCTGTCTAAATTTGAGTCTCTTGTGTAGCTTTGTTTTTTACTCCATAAAGAAGATACATAGAGTGTATTATTCCAAAGACACTGAGGTGTCACGACACAGGCAGCAGTTATATATTTAGACTTCAACACCTTTAATTTTTATCTTTTATAATAAATTATATAAATAAACAACCTTCTAAGGAGTCCAATGCTTTATAAGACGTGGAGATACCGGTACGCACGTACATATCGCTGGTTCTACATTATATATTGTACATTTTTATATAAAACGGATGATGCAGCGGCGTGTTGCCATAGTAACGCCTACCTGCGTGCTTTTGTCGCTGAGGCCTCGCAGGAGCAGCGTAACGACGTGGACGGCAGCTCTCCTCACCTCGGCCTCCTTCTCTGTCTTTATCAGAGCCGTCAGACACGAGCTCAGCTGCACACAAACACACACACACACAGTCAGATGAGCTGCACACACACACACACACACACACACACACACACACACACACACACACACACACACACTCACACACACACACACACACACACACACACACACTCACACACACTCACACACACACACACACACACACACACACACACACACACACACACACACACAGTCAGATGAGCTGCACACACACACACACACACACACACACACACTCACACACACTCACACACACACACACACACACACACACACACACACACACTCACACACACTCACACACACACACACACACACACACACACACACACACACACACACACATCAGAACTCCACAAACATTTGTGTTTGTGGAGTTCAAAGTTTTCATCACCTTCAACAGTTAAAACATTGAAAACTTTCAAATGAATAAGTGAGACAAACAGAAATCACAGCCAGGACCTGTAATAGACTCAATAAGGCTGAAACGTTAAAACATTTAAACTAACTACAACCACTAAAATACCATTTTTATTGAAAACAGAGTCCCAACTTTAGAAACAGAAAGTCTGACTTATAATTTAGAAAAAAATTACAACAGTTTTAAGATAAAAATGAAGCTTTTCTTCATGTTTCACATTAGCAGTCAGAATTAAACTAAATATTATATCAGTTTTTTCACTGTGTTTGTGGAAGACTCAGTTTGTTGGAGGAAAATCCCTTTTTTTTCTCCACAATTAAACCACAATAACTCACTTAAACCTCCAAAAATTACATCGAAAATTTTGCCGCAAAATCAAACATTTTTGATCCCAAAGAAACTCCTGGAAGGACTGTTTTGACCTTAAATTATTACTGTGTGAACGTTTTCAAAAACTACAGTTGAAACTAAGTTAATTTGATTTAATAATATTTGTAGGTCAAACCCTTCTAAACGAATGAATTATAATGTGTTCTTTAGTCTCTGATGACCTGAGTTGTGCAGCTGCAGTGAACTTATTCCGTGTTTTTAGCGTGGCACACGTTAGAGAGCTGCAGACCTGCTGAGCTCATCACCACGGTTACAGCAGATCGATTGACGTATTGGTCGGACATGAAAACCCAACGCGGGTTCCGTCTGCACGCGCTCAGAGTCGCTCGGCGCGCAGCAGCTTCCTGAATAAGCATCCTGTTCCTCCAGCTGACTCTGCTGCTCCTTCATGCCAGCAGCTTTCCTCCAGCAGCAGGGAGGGAACACGCAACACGCGTGTTGATCACAGTTCAGCAGTATTTCATCACACCTGAATCCACTTCTCTTTTACGCTTTAACTTCTAATCTGATCTATTTGAAGTGAAATGAAGCTGGTGGCTGGTCTCTGAATTTGATATTATTTAATCTATAACATGAGTTCATATTAACTCATCATGTCCTTTGATTTATAAAATCATACTCTGTCTGTTTTTCAGTATTTCTAATGATGAATTGGTTATTGGTTGTTAACATGGCTGAGTCTCTGGAGGAGAACCAGACTTCAGCTCTGCTCTCACCTCCTGAGCCAGCGGTCCCAGAGAGTAGTCCAGTCTCTGACAGAGCTCCCCCAGATTGGACAGGCTGCTGGCTCGGACACTTCGGTCCAGGTCTCTGGTTCCCTGCAGGAAGACGGCCACCAGAGGACGGCCGAGGTGAGGCGCCAGTTCCCCTGGAGGAGGAGGAGGAGGAGGAGGAGGAGGAAGACAGGTTAGTGCTCAGGATTTAGAGATCATAGTCTGTATATAAAAGTGTTGGTAGCTTCCAGTTCTGAAAAATGGTTCCGATGCCTTAAGCTGCAATACCACCGAGTGCCACTAGAGGTCGGCTCCAGCAGTGACGTCACCCATTGGAGTGACTTTAGCTAACAACACCGAGATAACTGATGGACACATTTTATTCACTTTGGATTTGATGAGAGAAGTTGAATGGGAGTCTATGGAGCTGGAGGCTTTTTGGAGCCGACCTCTAGTGGCACTCGCTGGTATTGCAGCTGAAGACACTTCTGGATCAGAACCATTTTACAGACCTGAAGCTACGAACTCTTTTATGTCCAGTTAATAATCTACACATACAGCATGATTGTCTTCTCTTCAGTTTATGTAGAGACACAAAAAAAAGTATAAAAAAACATTATAAATTGTATTTCCTTGGCCCCACTGCCCCCCCTCTCTGTGAGACTCAGACCATGTCCTCCTCAAGATGTAGTTGGGAGACAGAGTGCAGCTCAGTAACGCGTCCAAACACTCACAACAAAAAACACGTCTGGACGATGTGAGCGAGTCGAGTAGCGGTCGTAGCTACAGAAAGAGCTTTAATCCGTCACATCTTCACACAACACTAACACTGTTGCTGACGGTGCAGTCGTCCTCTCACACCAGCTGGGTTGTTGTTGTTGATTGTAGGCGACGCGGGAAGACACAAAGAACAGAGCCGGCTCCAGCTGCTCCTGCCAGGCAGCAGCGAGGGGAGCCAGAGGCCGGCCGGCTGCTGGTAGTGAGACCTGCATCACTCCTGTGTGTGTGTGTGTGTGTGTGTGTGTGTGTGTGTGTGTGTGTGTGTGTGTGTGTGTGTGTGTGTGTGTGTGTGTGTTAGCATCTTGCATCCAGTCCCCCCCCTCCCCCCTCGTGTTGGTGTGAGTCAGCAGGAGGATCAGCCTGCGTCATTACTGCTCTCATTAACATGCAGCACAGCTGGAAGAGCAGATGTAACAGAGGCTCCGATCCGTCCACACATGGCTTCCTGTACATAAACCCTCTGAACGGGATGAGGTGGTGCAGCGCTGCATCCCTGCACACTGCAGGAGCTCACAACCAACGCAGAGCTGAACATCCACGTACCAAACGTTCAGTCCACCGGGCCAGTCCATTAAGAGAACCTCCTTATTTACTGATGACGGCCTGGCAGAGGACGAGTGTTGGCCGCTCGGAGCTCCACACAAACACAGCAGCTCTCTGGGTGTCTGTGCAGAAAACTCAAGCTCCATCCAATCTCCCAGCGAGGATATAAACCCCCCGATTGTTCCTGGAAGTGGTACGATGGCTGTCTGGCACATTAAAGCAGAGCTGGGGGTGGGGGGCAACAAACCCAAACAGGGGTTTCTATGAGGGACAGGTTCTGACACACAGGGTCCCTTCTGACGGGGGTCTGCAGGGAAAACAAGCCGGCACTGTGGCTTTTGTGCTGCAGTGGTTTTACACTGATAACCGTCCACCGCAGGAACACATGCATGAGCACATATTATGGGTCATACAGACTCAAAGTCAGACTTCGAGACACTTTGATGAGTTGCCTGAGAAAACAACACGCAAACCTGTTTCCAAAAAAAGTTGGGATGATGTGTAAAATGTCAATAAAAACAGAATGGAATCACTTGTAAATCATATAAACCCATATTTAACTGACAAAATACCAAAGACAATATATCAAATGTTGAAACTGAGAATTATTTTTTTGGAAAAATATCTGCTCATTTTGACTTTGATGGCAGAAGACTAGAAAAGTTGTGTAGCGCGTTCTACCAGGATTTTCTTTTTAAAGCATCACACAACGTTTCCAGTCTTCTGTCGATCCTGTCCCAACTTTTTAAAGACATGTTGCTGCCATCAAATTCAAAATGAGCAGATATTTTTAATAAAACAATGAAATCTCTCATTTTAAACATTTGATATGTTGTCTTTGGTCTATTTGCAATTAAATATACGTTTATGTGAATTGAAAATCATCACATTCTGTTTTTATTCACTACGGCATCCCAACATAAAGCCGTTGTGGTTAAACAGGCAGACATCAAGCAGACAGTGTTCGTTTACAAGCCGGTTTTTGTCCACATGATGAAGCCAAGTTTAGTTTTCAGCCTCCCTTTAGCTCTATTTTTGGTCTCCACCCGCTCCTGAGAGAAATACCTCCCTCCTTAGAAAGAGATATCAGAAGGGTGTTGATCTTCTCATCTCATTCTTTACATGAAAGCAGACGTATTTCCCTGAAAATGCTGAACTATCCCTTTAAGTAAAAACGACCAGCAGGTGGCGCTCACCCATCACCCTGCTCGCCCTCATCAGGACCTCTCCCACTTTCAGGCGGGTTTCCAGGGAGCGCTCCTTGTTGGATGAAGGGAGCGAGGGTCCGCCCTGGAAGTCCTGCAGGAGCCTTTCCAGGATCCTGTCGGGGTACGAGTCAGCCAGAGCAGCCAGACCTGAAGACCAAGAGGTGTAGTCAGTCCATCTGCTTCCAATATTATCTGTTTCATCAATGTTAGCCAAGCTGGACGCTTCAGAGATTGATCAATAAGCTCAGAGGGTTCCTGAACGCAGCATGGTGATGCACACGGTACAGGAAGTAACGACCTCCATGAGGAAGTATTCAGAGTCGTCTTTTCATCATCATCATCACTGAGTTCCTCACGTTAACGTGACCGCTGGTACGAGAACATTAGTGATGTCACCATGGAAATCTGAAACTGGAGCACAGAAACAGCAGATTTTAGGGAACAGCATGTTCAACATGTGTTCCTGAGGCCATGCAGTAATTTCCACAACAGAAACCCAGCTGTTCTGATGACATCACGTTTCAAGAGGGGCGGAGCTTCACTGTCCAAGACCGAAGAAGGATCGTCAGGTCAGGAGACACCAGGTGGGGTTTCTTTGGTTGTGTCACCGTGAATTCGTCCCCCAGAGTCAGACTGTCAACACCGAGTTCCACCGGGACCTTCTGAGCTTCTGTTCTGGTTCTGACTTCTTCACGAAGGTTGTTGCTTCCTGCTGCTCCGTGTGCAGCACTGTGCTGCGTTCAGGAATACTCTCTGAACTCATATTTTACCTTGAATGGCCGACAGGTAGACAAATGGGTCTTCATGTTCCAGGTTTTCTAAGAAGAGCTGAAGAAGACAAAGCGTCAGCACACAGACCGCTGGACGATTATTATAACTTCTGTTTGAAAAACATCAAAACCAAAGAAGATCAATACTGACACAGTCTGTACACATTAAACACAACTATCAAAGGGAATAATCCAAATAAGGATAACAGATGTGAGGGGGGGCGGGGCTTTAGGTTCAGGTGAAATATGGCGGGCTGACAGAACATATGGAAGGTGGGCTGAACAGTGACCAGAAATCAATAAGTGTGTTTTGTGCTGTAACAGCAGGAGGTGTCAGGGAGGCGTCTGATTACAGAGAATACTAAATGAGCTGCCGTGCTTTGTGGTCCGCAGCACCTTAACAAGCCCCGAGAGACCACCAGGTTCCCCGCCGGGTCCCCGGAGGACCCGGTCCAACCGCCTCATTAATCAAACATGTCCCAGGAGACACGGATAAAAACTCACTGATGTCCACATACAGTACATGATGCAATAACACACCGGACCGCGAGCAGAGAACATTCTGGTCCCCACCGTAAGGACTTTCTCCTGGGCCTGGACGGCCTCTGGGTCGCCGTCTTGCACCATCTGGGTCAGGACCCTCAGGGCGAACGCTCTGGTTGGCACTTCCGGGTCACACGCCTCCAGAAGCCAATCAGAAAGGGGCTTGGCAGGAGGACGAGGGTCGCCGGAGGTAAAGGTCCCCCCTCCGCCTCGTGGACTTCCTGAGACTTTGCTGACCGGTGTCTGCGAAACGTTCGCTTCACTGTTGTTCTTTTCTGTTGTTTCAGTGTTTCTAGAGGGCTGAGGAGGACCAGGACCAGGACCAGGACCAGAACCAGAACCAGGACCAGGACCAGAACCAGGACCAGGACCAGGACCAGAACCACAACCAGGACCAGGACCAGGACCAGAACCAGGACCAGCAGAGTGGAGGTTTTCAGGCCGGTAGGCGCCGTGAGTGGCGATGACAGCTCTGAGGTTGGACGCCAGCTCCTGGACGTCCCCCTCCGGGTGCTGCTGCGACAGCGTCTCCAGAGGAGGCAGCAGTCTGGACATGGACGAGTAGTCGTCTGCACTGAGCTGAGAAATAAAAACAGAACATGTTTATATCCTGTTAGGATGTTTAACATCTCTTTGTTCGCACATGCTCACGAACAAACCTCTCTGTACACGGACATCTGCAGATCCTTAAAAAGTCTTAACGGGTCTGAATCTTACAATTGAAGGCAATAAAATGTCATAAAAAGCATTTTTGTTGAATGTAATGCACCACAGTGAAGGACAGTAAACTGCATTAAACATTATAATGTTTTAACAGATGTGACTTTGTTGCTGTTTTAAAGAGAGAAAAACTGCAGAACATCTCGGGCCTCTGCAGCCTAAAGTTACCCATGATGCCGTTCTCTTTGAATGTCTGCAGAGGCGTTCGCTTTTTTATTTGTTTAAATTTTTTTTTTTAGAAAGGCATATTTCCTCTGTGAGGTTGTTCAGCAGGACGCTGCCATCGTCTACGTCATGTTATGGATCTATTTCAGTCTCAAGTTCACAGGGAAACGTGAAGAAAAAGATCATTATTGCACGTAGGTGATACAAAATTTATTGTTAATTGTAAATTTCACAGGATATATTATATATTGCTAAGAAAATTTCACATCAGTGATATGTATTGCTTTATGAATGATGTGCATAGGTTATATGAATATATAATGTACAGTATAGTAGAGCAAAAATGTACCGAAAAAATAAATATAGTACAAAATAAAATGTATATATTTATATATACTAATAAGTAGTAAGAATATTCTATTAAATATGATATAACCTATAATATATACAGTACCTGAGGTCCAGACAGCAGAGTGGCCACCAGGCCCATCCCCATACTCAGCGTCTGGCTCTCTATCGGGTTCCCAACATGTGGCCCGGGGCCCCGATCGAGGCCCAGGCAGGCCCTCTGGAGCAGGGCCACCGTGAAGTCCACCACCTGCGAAAGCACACAGAGGTTCAAACATGTCGGATGTGAAACAGAAAGGAGGATGTAGATTCATTGAATGTAGTTTTAAAAACCGGATCTCACAACTTAAAAATAAGAGTTTATGAGCAGAGAGGAAGCAGCACGCGGGTTATTTTTACCCGCCAGCGTGACTCGGCTCGGCTCGGCGTGGCCTGCTTCCATTACAGCGACTCCCCCGGGACCAGCGAGTTTAAAACACACTTCAGGGACGCCGTCGTCCTTCTCGGAGCGCTTTCACAAGTAACGTGCAGTTTTTCTGTCTCGTTAAAAAAAATGTCTTGAAACCATAACGAGGTGAATTTGGGACGCAGAGACGGTCAGAACCAGGACAGATGGGCCGAACAGGCTGCTGCAGAGTTTAGTTACTCTTTTACTTTTTGTCGTCAGCTTCATGAGGTCGTCGCCCGGAGGGTTTCAGTTCACAGCTGAGCCAGAAGTTACCTGCTGGAACTGTCTTCTTTCTTAATGTCCACACAGATGCTAATACAGCTGCTAATACAGATGCTAATACAGATGCTAACACAGCTGCTAATACAGATGCTAATACAGCTGCTAACACAGCTGCTAATACAGATGCTAATACAGCTGCTAACAGATGCTAATACAGCTGCTAATACAGATGCTAATACAGATGCTAATACAGCTGCTAATACAGATGCTAATACAGATGCTAACACAGCTGCTAATACAGCTGCTAACACAGATGCTAACACAGATGCTAATACAGATGCTAACAGATGCTAATACAGCTGCTAATACAGATGCTAACAGATGCTAACACAGCTGCTTATACAGATGCTAACAGCTGCTAATACAGATACTAATACAGATGCTAACACAGATGCTAACAGCTGAGTCATAAGTTCAAATAAGTGTTCGATAAGTGGAGTTTTAAATATCACTAAATTAAAAAAGGTTGCAGCACGTAGTTTAGTTCTTCCAGAGATTTAAACCCACTAACTGCCAGATAACAGACTAACTGTTCGCTAACTGAACCAACGGACATTAACATTAGCTTGTTTAGGCTAACGTTAGTGTATTAAGCTAACTTAACACAACAAAAGTCATCCACACGTTAACATTCTCACATTTAGGCTAATACAGCAGCTAACATTGTTTGTTAAGACCACAGACTGTAGATTAAAAAAAAGTTTAGGCTAATGTAGCAGCTAATGTTAGTTTGTTTAAGCTAATGTAGCATGTTAAATGTTAGAAGCTGCCATCATGACCCAGTTTATCAAAACATAAAGTTATGTGCAGCAGTTTTATTGAATTATTCTCTGAAGGAAAAGCTGCTCCGCATGTGGAAACTCCTTCAAAATAAAAGCCTCCAGGTGGTGACCTCATGAAGCTGTCATCACAGACAGAGGAACGTTTAAAGCGTTTTTACACAACTTCACGTGTTACCTGACAGCGTTGATCTCTCTGAGTCCAGACCTTCGACTCACCTGTGTGGGTTTTCTCAGCAGCTCCGTGTGCTGCAGAGACTCGACCATCACGGCCAGAACCTGCAGCAGAACCAGTCTCCGGGCTCGGCTCTCCGCTCGACCCAGCACCTGCTGCTCCACCTCCAGGAGCGTCATGGCCGATACGTTCGGCTCGTCTTCGTCCTGCGTCTCTTCGCCTGACACCCAGCTGGTCAGGTCCTGGAAGAGGAGGAGGAGGAGCGTCAGGTGATAATCTACACATACGACACAATCCTGAGGCAGTCTTGAAGTCCGCTTCATGTGAGTCACTTTTACAAGCACACAAAATTGAGTCCTGGAGTTCCACAGGGTTCCTTACTGGGGCCGACACTTTTCACGTTGTACATGCACAAACGTTCACCGCTATGCAGATAACACCCGGTTATATTTATCTATGAAACCAGACTAAATAAATTTCTACCTCAGACAAGTGATTGTATTTGGTTCTTCAACCACATAGTTCCTCTGGAGGATTTTGTTTCGGCCTCCAGCTTCATTGAGGAACCTTCGAGTCTCTTTAAACAGGATTTGTCCTTTAACTGACACAGATCCAGTCTGTCGGTTCTTCCTCTCTGTCCTCCTCTACCTCTACCTCTCTGCAGGTATCTGGACCCGCATGGTTCTGATCTGCAGTTTCTGGACCCACCAACCTGCTCAAAAGAAGACCAGCTTGAGTCTGGATTGTATTTAGAAATAACTGAGTAACAGATCAGTTCTAGTCCAGAGATTTTCCAGTTTTAGGTTATCCCATCAGATAACCTGGCGGGATACCCCTCCTGCCCCCCGCCCCCCACAATCTGGTCCGATGCGTCCCCGTCTTTACCTGCAGCAGGTCCAGGAAGAAGTCTCCCGGCAGGTCGCAGTCTGTGAGTCCAGCCAGCAGCTGCATCAGACAGTCCAGCCTCCACTGCTCCGCCGACAGCTTCTCGTACAGCTGGTCGTCTTCATCACTGGGACACATCAGAGAGAGACCAGTTAACCCGACAGTCGGAGGCTCATGTCGGAGGTTCTGTGTGCTCGGTGGCGCCACCTGCAGCTCTCTCTGCAGCTCAGTTGGGCTCCTCCGTCGCTGCCGGGGATGAAGTGGAGGTCCGCCGCCACCTCGTTCGTCCGGCCCTGCAGGCCCGAGAGCCGCCTCAGTGCCGACAGAGCGTCAGACGGCTCGGCGTGGCTCAGGTACCACAGCAGGACCTCCTGACAGGGGGCGCTGTGGAGCACACAGGTACTTTAACCCACAACCAACAAACCATATCTGGAACAAAACATTTTAGTTTACTGAAAACTCAATGACCATCCTGTACTTTAACTAACTTTTCCAGGAACCTGAGAGGTCATAACTGTCTATAAACCAAATCAAACTTTAATTGAAGTAAAATCTGAGTTAACAGCTTTTAAGGTGGAGGAGTTTTTTTTTACCGGAGGTGGGAGACGTTCTTTTTGGTGAAACAGAAGAGTGTGAAGACAACAGGAAGGACGTCTTCCAAAGCTTTGAGGAGAGACGCCGATGGACAGTTTCCAACCACCCAGACCTGACAGGAGACACAACGAGAGCAGCGTGGAGAAGATTATACAGCAGGAAAACTACGGTCCACAAAACCTGCATCTACAGAACCGGGACAGAACGCCTGGTACCGACGGTTCTGGCTCGTTTTCCTGACAGCGGCCTGTTTCTGAAACTTTTTACATTCAATTTAAATCACTCATGACTCCGCCTACACTGATTGACAGGAGGCGTGGCCCCAGGCTCACCTCCAGCCAATCAGAATGGGACCGCATTCATAATGAGTACCAGCTGTATCTGTAGACTTCAGGGTGGAGATGAACGTTTAAATGGTTCCCATCCTCACCTTGTAAACGTCCTCGACACACCGCGTCAGCTCTGACTCGTCCACCGCCGCTCGGGAATCACCGTCGACTGGAAAACACAAACGAACACACAAACAGCTTCACACACGCGTGTACGACATGACAACGTCCTTCCAGGAGGAAAAACTAAACCTGGTTTTGTAGATTTACTTTTTTTTTTTTTTACATTTTAATATTTTTGTCTTATAAAAAACACAAACTTAAAACCCACATTTTTATCTTGTTTTATTTACAAACTTTAATGGCCATTTTTTTTTCTAATCATTTTTATTGTCTTAGCATTTTTTTTAATCATTTTTAATACTAATTAAACTCTCCAACTCTCCGTTCTGTAATAAAACCTAACGTGGAGGTGAGGATGGAGGCGTGACCGTCACTGACCGGAGGAGGAGGTGCAGCGGTGCAGTGGAGCCAGCACAGGAGCCAGCAGGTATTGCTGGGCGGAGCCGGGCCTCTCCTGCACCACGGACAGCGCCGCCCTGGTGGCCACGCGCTGGAACTGCTGAGCTGTCAGTTTGTCTTTGAAGTGCAGGAGGTCAAGAATCTAAACAACAACAACAACAACACAATTTCAGATTATTTATTAGAAGAAGTAATACAAAAATGCAGAGTTTAATTTGTCAATATTGTTTCCAATCTGCCTTTTAAATGTGCACACTCAATTTAAAACGAGTTTAAGGTCAGAGGTCGAGTTGATATCCGTCAGGTCGTCGTTATGGCTCGTCTGCGTCTCCAGGAAGTGAATGTAAGTCATCGTGATGGAAACACGGCTGACCTGAGGACAGACGTGTCTGAAGTAGTCATCTGCTGAGACAGACTGCTGAGGGCAGGCCACCAGGATCCGGGCCACGGCGTCGCACTTCCTCCAGTCTGACTCGCCCCCTGCAGGACAGAAACGACACTGCAGTTCGGTCGAGATACGTCAGACAGAACTCCACTTTATTAGCAGCAAGGAAGCGCTTCATGTCTGAAGTAGATGTATTTTGGGTCTGTTTATCATAAATCAACATTCGTAATTCACCACATATCCAGAAATAACTTCTCGTGGGTGTTTTGAATGATTGTCTTCCATCTCTGACATTTAAATTTAGGGTATTTTTGCAGGTAATGCAGCTTTTAAATCACCCAGAACATTTTAATAGGCTTTAAATCTGGGTTTTGTCCTTTGTGTCGATCAATAAGAACGTTTTAATCACTGGAACGAGATCTGGAAACCTGATTGTAATCTGATGGATTTGTTGGGGAAATAAATATGTTTTTTCATTATAAAAATTGAGGCAAAATGCTAGTTTTATGTGTCTGGATCAAATGTTTGCAACTTTAAATTTCCACATGACGTTCTGGTTTCTTCAGTCTCCGCCCCCTCTCACCTGCTCCTCCCTCCAGGACGGCCCTGACGACGGCCTGCACGCCGTGAGGCTGCATCAGACGCTCAGACAGCAGCCGACCGCACAGACGCCTCAGCCAGGCCGGAGCGGATCCCAGACCGGTCCGGCTGCCGGAGCCACCGGAGCACCCGGCCGGACCCGACTGGATGGATGGAGAGCACAGGTACAACAGGTGAAACACAGGAAACAGGTGGAAAACAGGAAACAGGTGGAACACAGGAAACAGGTACAACAGGTGGAACACAGGAAACAGGAAACAGGTGAAACACAGGAAACAGGTACAACAGGTGGAACAGAGCCAGATATTTGTCTCATTAGTCTTTAGAGACTAAACTGGACATAAAACTGAAAGAACACAAGTCCGAAGTCATTCTGAAGACCTCCTGCTGGATGTGTCGACTCTGTTTGTTTTAAATTGTTAAAATATGATGAGACATCATTATTACAGGCTCTCAGCTCATTGTGCTGCCCCCCAGTGGATGGAAATCACTCACTGCAGCTTTAAAGTTACCTGATAATGAGACAGAATTCAAACATCTCTTTTTCCTCACAGCAGGAGATGATAGAAAAACAAAGCAGCTGTTTCCTCAGAGTTCATCTGAAGCTGAAACCAAACCTGTGTAGGTAAAGCACCTGTCTCGGGCCCCCCTGCAGGGTCAGCAGCTCCTTGACGACCATCGGCTGGTAGACTTTTGGGAGGAGCTTCTTCAGGGCGTCCCTGCAGGTCCGACGCTCCTCGGCACCGAGCGGCTGCAGCGAAGGAGAACCAAACAACACGTGACCTTTATTTCTCCTGACTGACTGCATCTTATTATGGGCTGTCTGGCCTTCACAGCAGTGACTCTGACTACGGCATCATTCAACATCACGACAGCCCTGCTGACTGGAGCACGTCCTGCTGTTTAAATAAAGACTGAATGATGAAGCCTTTGTCTCATTGAGGATGATGAAGATGATGAAGATGATGAAGATGACACCAACCCTCTCCTCCTCTCGGTGCGGCTCGTAGCCCAGCTGGCTCAGCGCGGCCATCACGTCCCCCAGATGTCGAGTGAACAGCAGCGTGGCGAGAGACGACAGCTCCGCCAGCTGCAACAGGACGGTTGTGGTGGTAAGAAGGCGGCGTCCTCCTGTAGGCTCCGCCCCTCCGCGGACTAGTTTCTCCACCATTGTGCCGAAAGCCGACCTGCGGCCCAGTGGCACGCCGACCCCGGGGGCCAGGTACGGGCAGAGCCCCAGACAGACCACGAACTGCAGGGCGGCCGAGAGCGTCTTCTGCTGGGCGACACTCAGGATGTCGGGCGGGAGGGGCGGAGCCATCTCAGGAGTGCGCCATGTGGCCGCGGAGGGGGGCGGGGCCTGCTGGAAACGCTCCAGCTCCTCAGAGAGGTGTCGTGTCAAGGTTAGGAGCAGCAGGAGACACTCCTGCACGAAGCTCCACGTGGCGTCCTCGCCATCGCTGCAGAACCAGCCGGCCGCCGCCTTCACCTCCTCCCTCCTCTTCCTCACCTTCTCAAAACCGCTGTCACCATGGAGACGCTCCAGCAGGAGGGACCTGTTGGCCCCCAGAGCGTCCAGCAGGGCCTTCTGGGGGGGCGACTGAGCATCATGTGGCGACGCCTCTGCAGACAAACACACACGACATCACACGGCGGGTGAATCATCCTGTATGACCATCATCAGCTGATTAATGCAGCAACCAGAGTCCAGGTCCTACGGGGGGACCAGAGTCCAGGTCCTACGGGGGGACCAGAGTCCAGGTCCTACGGGGGGACCAGAGTCCAGGTCCTACGGGGGGACCAGAGTCCAGGTCCTACGGGGGGACCAGAGTCCAGGTTATCTACTTTTATTTTAAAGTTGTTAAAAAGTGGACGAAGCTCTCTGTTAATGTTAGCTTTGTTTTACTTGTGTTTGATGATTATTATTTATATGATGTATTTTTGATAGAATAAACATTGTGATGATAAATTTACATTAAAATGCAGTTTTTAGTGAAAACACTGCCCACCTCCTCTCACCGCTTTACTAACCACAGATAACCCAGATTTATATCAGAGCTGAGTGATTTAGAATAAATCAAATATCACAATGTTTTTCACCAAATATTAATATTACCAACTATAACCACAGACTGACTTTTATTGGTTGTTTATTTTATTGTCCCGTCTGTTAAACCTAAAGATATGAAGATCTGAGCAGGTTTTTACATTAACGGGGAGCTTCGTCCACTTTTTAACAACTTTAAAATAAAAACCTTGTTTAAATATGTTAAAATCTCCTGTGATACTAAATGTATGGTTTACATTTGATTTAAACTGTTGTAATGCTCCATTTTCATTTTATGAGGCTTGATATTAAGTCAATATTCCCATTTTATCTGACAGCCTGAAACATTTGGTGAAATAAAGACACTTCTACTTCAAAAATCATACTACAAAATTGTCATTTTAGACATTTATGATGAATTTATTTAGGTTTCTTTTCATTTTTTTCATCACTTTTTAAACATAAGACTTTGAAGCTCTTTAAGCACCAGAAGACTTCGTCCACATGATTAAAGGGAAGTTTTCACTAAAATCAGACTTCAACTTCCAGCCTGTCTCCTCACAGAGCTGCAGGTCCAATGACAGGTTCGTTTTAATTAAAGCCTCCAAACTAGTTTATAAAAACATCTGATTACTGTGAACACCTGACAGTTTATTGTTAGCTTCGTTAGCTTCGTGCTACCAAACTGTCCGCTCACCAGGAGGTCTGCTGAGGATGTTTATCGCGGCGAGGAAAGCGGAAGTCATCTCACAGTCTGTTTGCTCCACTTTAACACCCGAATGTGATTTACAGCTGCAGTTTTTGATGTAAACTGGAAACACGTTGATCCTTCGGCGCAGTTTTCACGCTGTTGAAGCTAAAAACATCCCAAAATGGCGCTGAAACATACGTCAGCACGCAGCGTCCCTGCGAGGATGTGATTGGCTTGACGTTCCGCTGCATTCATGGTGCTGCTAGAAATATCGGAATTTTCAAGAAAAGAGTTGGAGACTTGTTTTCACTCGTGTTAAAATATATTCGTTTTTTTTTTTATAACCAAACGAACACTCAAGTAGAAGTACAAATACAAATAATACAGGTATAAAATACTCATTTACGAGTAAAATGCCTGCATTTAAAACGCAACTTAAGTCAAAGTTGGTGTTTCTTATCAGAATGTACATAAAGTAACCACAGTAAAAAACACTTACTATGCAGTTAAACAGTCCCGGTGTTAAATTAGTGTTGGAATAAACCTTTTATTTATTCAGTTAGGTAGTGTAGTCCAGTGGTTCCCAACCTAGGGACCAGGCCCCTCCAAAGGGTCACTGGATAAGTATGAGTGGGGATGAAGTTGAGAGTATGCTTCACACACTCATTATTCTTTTAAGTTGGATTTTGACTAGTTGTGGATTTTAGAAAAATACTTTTGTTTCCTTAATGTAAAACCATATTGGTAAGCCTTACATTTAAAGGAGGTAGTATCTAAATGTAACTACAAAAAAATTAAAAAAAAATTAAAAAATTAAAGTTACAAAAGTGTCTTTAAAAAAAAAGAGTCAAAAAAAATAAAATAATAATAATATTTCAGACATCTCCCTTCCCTCAAAAGATTATGAGGCAAAATAGGCCTGTTGTGTCATCTTGACTTCTTGTTCCAATAATGTCTCAGCTTTGAGCCAAAGTTCAAACCACCTGCCGTCCAACAGGCTGATAAATGTGCACCAGAACCAACAAAGAAAAGCATGACTAACATGTTTTGAATAACCTGCCAACACAAAACAGACAAGATGTTCACGTTAAAGCACACCCTCGAGTGTGATATTGCTTAAATCTACCAGTTTAACTTTAATGGTGGGAGGAGCCAAGCTAAATGGTGTTAGCCACCACCGGAGTCATTGTGCTTTCGGGTTGTGGTGAAGACGATCTCAAGAACGCAGTGACTGAATTTCTTCAAACTTGGTAGGAAGATTAACTTTGTACTAAGTATCAGCTTTGGAGGTCGAAGGTCACTGTGAAACCAAAATGACTTTCTTTTGTGAACACCATCTCAGAAACGCCCTTAGACCTTAAGATCTGGCACAAAGGTTTACTTGGACTCGAGGATTAATGGATTAGATTTTGGTGGTCCTCAAGTCTGTCCTACTTCCTGATTGTGACTCCGATATGTCAAGAACACCTTGAGGGAATTTCTTCATATTTGGCACAAATATTCCATTGGATTGAAGAATGAAGTGAAAAGAATTTAGTCAAACAAAGTTTTTGTCCATTATTGAGCATAACTGAGGAACCAATGGGGAGACTGAACCTATTCGTCCTTGAAACTGGTTGTTAAAGGTTTTCTGTGGTCGGGTTGAAGATATTCCACATTTGAGAATTTGAAGCATCTTTGCGGCAACAAGTTCAGACCGACTCGGACTCGACCGGTCCGTGGAGGCGGAAAACAGCGAGGCGGTAGTTTAGGTCTTTAACGATGCTGCAGTTTCAGCAGATTTAAAATAAATTCAGTCAAGTTGGTTTGTTAAAAAAACCCGACTTTATTGCCACTGTGGATTATACAAGGAGAGCAACGATGAAAGACGAGTACTGACGTCTGAATTAAATACCAAAACAATTCTTTTTCTGTACTCAACATTCAGCTACAGAACAGATGACTGACAGGGCCTTCATCATCATCATCATCAGAAAAACAATGGAAAACAGCAGTTGTATTAAAGCAAACTTTAATTTTATTAATGCAAACTGTATTTACATGAGAACATAAAAACAATCACTGACTTCATGCTCTTCAAACCAACAAACACGACGGTGAACTTCCTTCCGGCTCGGGTGTGACGAGGGTGTACAGCGGCGGCCATATTGGCTCTATAGTCCCGACCCGTGGCGGCTGTTAAATAAGTGAAGGGAGGCGTTAATGGACGACTTTACGTACAGTATTTACAGCCCGACGTCCAACAACACCGACAAGCTGGCTCGCGGGACGACGTCTCAGCGGCCACTTCCTGTCCTCCACAATAAAAGCTGTAGTTTCTAACCGACACCGAGCCGTTTCGCTTTGGCTGCGAGGAAAATCAACGTCATCGCAGCAGGTGGAGCCACGAACCAATGAGAGTAGACGTACAGCATCACGTGTACATTATTCACAGTTTTCTGAAGATTTAACCTTCATGAGACAAACGACTGACGAGGAAATCATCTGCAGATCAACAGATTCTAAAGATTCTTGTTTGTTTTCTCCCTGCAGCCAGAAGAGAGGCGCTCGGCGACGGTGAGGCAGTTAAATATGTACAACCACCGAGGTTAAAAACAGGGGGCGGGGTCACCATGTCGTTATCATACAGGGGGGAGGGAGGGGGGAGACAGGACACACTACAGCCGACTACGTGATCCTGATCCTGGACTCTTCGTCTTTTACCCTGATCTACTAAAAACGGCTCGGATGGTTTCTGGATCTACGATCAGGGTGCGTTTGATTTCTACTAACGTACAGGCACAGTGGGTGGAGTCAGGTTTGGGTTTGAGGGTGCGTTTGTTGAGGGTGCGTTTGTTGAGGGTGCGTTTGTTGAGGGTGTGTGGAGAAGAACATGAATAGAAAGACGGGGGAGGTTAAAAAGATGGATGCTGCATTTCCTGCGCGCCGCCGCCTCACTGCCGGTTGCTCTTTATCCTCTCCAGACGCTTCTTCAGGTCGTCCAGGTTGGCGGCCGGCGACGCCGAGCGGGTGCTGGCGTGCGTCGGGGAGTGCGTGTTCTGCTCCTGCTGGTAGAGCTCACGGGACTCTTTCAGCTGAGACAGCTTGCTGTGCAGCATGTCGGTGGACGACGCCACAGACGGCTTCGACGACAGCAGCGACGAGATGGACGGCCGCTGCTGGGGCTCGTCTTCACTTCCTCCCACACCCTGCTGCTGGAGGAAGAAGAGGAGGGGGAGGAAGGGGAGGAGGGAGAGGAAGAGGAGAGGAAGAGGAGGGAGAGGAAGAGGGAGAGAAAGAGGAGGAGAGTGAGGAAGAGGAGAGAGAGGAAGAGGAAGAGGGAGAGAGTGAGGAAGAGGAGAGAGAGGAAGAGGAAGAGGGAGAGAGTGAGGAAGAGGAGAGAGAGGAAGAGGAAGAGGGAGAGAGAGGAAGAGGAGGGAGAGGGAGAGGAGAGGAAGAGGAGGGAGAGGAAGAGGAGAGAGAGGAAGAGGAAGAGGAGGGAGAGGGAGAGAGAGGAGGGAGAGGGAGAGAGAGGAGGAAGAGGACGAGGGAGAGAGTGAAGAAGAGGAGAGAGAGGAAGAGGAAGAGGGAGAGAGAGGAAGAGGAGGGAGAGGGAGAGGAGGGAGAGGGAGAGGAGAGAGAGGAAGAGGACGAGGGAGAGAGTGAGGAAGGAGAGAGAGGAAGAGGAAGAGGAGGGAGAGGGAGAGGGAGGGGAGAGGAAGAGAGTGAGGAAGAGGAGGGAGAGGAAGAGGAGAGGAGGGAGAGGGAGAGAGAGGAGGAAGAGGACGAGGGAGAGAGTGAGGAAGAGGAGAGAGAGAGGAAGAGGAGGGAGAGGGAGAGGAGAGGAAGAGGAGGGAGAGGAAGAGGAGAGAGAGGAAGAGGAAGAGGAGGGAGAGGGAGAGGGAGAGAGAGGAGGGAGAGGGAGAGAGAGGAAGAGGACGAGGGAGAGAGTGAAGAAGAGGAGAGAGAGGAAGAGGAAGAGGGAGAGAGAGGAAGAGGAGGGAGAGGGAGAGGGAGAGGAGGGAGAGGAAGAGGAGAGAGAGGAAGAGGACGAGGGAGAGAGTGAGGAAGGAGAGAGAGGAAGAGGAAGAGGAGGGAGAGGAAGAGAGTGAGGAAGAGGAGGGAGAGGGAGAGGGAGGGGAGAGGAAGAGAGTGAGGAAGAGGAGGGAGAGGAAGAGAGTGAGGAAGAGGAGGAGAGTGAGGAAGAGGAGAGGGAGGGAGAGGAAGAGGAAGAGGAGGGGGAGAGGAATTTCAATGAGTTCAAAACAGCAGCAGAACTTTGAACATTATTATTTTACATATTAACGAAGAGTGAACGAAGAGGATCAACTCCAGTGTTACCGTCTCTTTAATGACGTTTGTCAAACATCCACGCTTACCAATATTACGTTCTACCAGCTCTGGAGACGAGTCTCAGCGTTCTACCAGCTCTGGAGACGAGTCTCAGCGTTCTACCAACTCTAGAGACGAGTCTCAGCGTTCTACCAGCTCTAGAGACGAGTCTCAGCGTTCTACCAGCTCTAGAGACGAGTCTCAGCGTTCTACCAGCTCTGGAGACGAGTCTCAGCGTTCTACCAGCTCTAGAGACGAGTCTCAGCGTTCTACCAGCTCTGGAGACGAGTCTCAGCGTTCTACCAGCTCTAGAGACGAGTCTCAGCGTTCTACCAGCTCTGGAGACGAGTCACTCTGGAGACGAGTCTCAGCGTTCTACCAGCTCTAGAGACGAGTCTCAGCGTTCTACCAGCTCTAGAGACGAGTCTCAGCGTTCTACCAGCTCTGGAGACGAGTCTCAGCGTTCTACCAGCTCTAGAGACGAGTCTCAGTGTTCTACCAGCTCTGGAGACGAGTCTCAGCGTTCTACCAGCTCTAGAGACGAGTCTCAGCGTTCTACCAGCTCTGGAGACGAGTCACTCTGGAGACGAGTCTCAGCGTTCTACCAGCTCTAGAGACGAGTCTCAGCGTTCTACCAGCTCTGGAGACGAGTCACTCTGGAGACGAGTCTCAGCGTTCTACCAGCTCTGGAGACGAGTCTCAGCGTTCTACCAGCTCTGGAGACGAGTCTCGGCGTTCTACCAGCTCTGGAGACGAGTCTCGGCGTTCTACCAGCTCTAGAGACGAGTCTCGGCTATTTGCAAACTTTTGAGCCAAATAATGATGAAAAATCCTTTTATCTTAGACTTAAAGTGCTTCAGGTGATATCTCATCTTTAAATCAGTGCAACAGACCAGTTGTCTTGTCTTGTCTTGTGTTGTGTTGTGTTGTGTTGTCTTGTGTTGTGTTGTGTTGTCTTGTGTTGTCTTGTGTTGTGTTGTGTTGTGTTGTCTTGTCTTGTGTTGTGTTGTGTTGTCTTGTCTTGTCTTGTCTTGTGTTGTCTTGTGTTGTCTTGTCTTGTGTTGTCTTGTCTTGTCTTGTCTTGTCTTGTCTTGTCTTGTCTTGTGTTGTCTTGTCTTGTCTTGTCTTGTCTTGTCTTGTCTTGTCTTGTCTTGTGTTGTCTTGTCTTGTCTTGTCTTGTGTTGTCTTGTGTTGTCTTGTGTTGTCTTGTGTTGTCTTGTCTTGTCTTGTGTTGTCTTGTGTTGTCTTGTCTTGTGTTGTCTTGTCTTGTCTTGTGTTGTCTTGTGTTGTGTTGTCTTGTCTTGTGTTGTCTTGTCTTGTGTTGTCTTGTGTTGTCTTGTCTTGTGTTGTCTTGTGTTGTGTTGTCTTGTGTTGTGTTGTCTTGTCTTGTGTTGTCTTGTGTTGTGTTGTCTTGTGTTGTGTTGTCTTGTGTTGTGTTGTCTTGTGTTGTGTTGTCTTGTGTTGTGTTGTGTTGTGTTGTCTTGTCTTGTGTTGTCTTGTGTTGTGTTGTGTTGTCTTGTCTTGTCTTGTCTTGTGTTGTGTTGTCTTGTCTTGTCTTGTCTTGTCTTGTGTTGTGTTGTGTTGTCTTGTGTTGTCTTGTCTTGTCTTGTCTTGTCTTGTCTTGTCTTGTCTTGTGTTGTGTTGTCTTGTGTTGTGTTGTGTTGTGTTGTCTTGTGTTGTGTTGTGTTGTCTTGTGTTGTGTTGTCTTGTGTTGTGTTGTGTTGTCTTGTGTTGTCTTGTGTTGTGTTGTGTTGTGTTGTGTTGTCTTGTGTTGTGTTGTCTTGTGTTGTGTTGTGTTGTGTTGTGTTGTCTTGTGTGTAAACTAACCCTGGAGGTGTTTTCCAGTCCTTGTCTCTGTCGGAGGATCTTCAGTCTCTCGTAGTAAACGGCAGGTTTCAGGTCTTCTTGGCTGCTGCTGAGACTGGAGTCAACACTGTGCTGTGGGATCACTACACACACACACACACACACACACACACACACACACACACACACACACACAGGTGTTAAAGACTCCTCCCCCCAGTGGTGCCCCTCCCCCCCGGCCTGCCTCCAGTCGTACCTGTGGAGGTCTGGATGCGAGCCTTCCCCTCCCTCTCGGACTCGATTATGCGAAGGCCTCGCTCCACGTAGCTCTGGAAGAACTGCGAGGTGTTTTTGAGGAAGGGCTCCACGTCTGCGTCCGAGTACTTCTGTTTGTACTCGTACAGCTCCGTCAGACCCTGAAGAAGGTCGGACACTTCAGCTCGTCTTCTTCACGCTCGGTTTCAATTCATTATTTTACAAACTGAATAAAATGACTTTCAGACCTCTTTAGTGTTCTCCTTGGAGCCGATCTTCTTGAAGATTTCAGACAGGATGTCGCTGACCTTTGCCTTCGACATCCGATCGTCCTGCCAACAACAAAACATCAACAAAACGCCACAAAAACATCAACAAAACGCCACAAAAACAACAACAAAACGCCACAAAAACATCAACAAAACGCCACAGAACATCAACAAAACGCCACAAAAACATCAACAAAACGCCACAGAACATCAACAAAACGCCACAGAACAACAACAAAACGCCACAGAACATCAACAAAACGCCACAAAAACATCAACAAAACGCCACAGAACATCAACAAAACGCCACAAAAACATCAACAAAACGCCACAGAACATCAACAAAACGCCACAGAACAACAACAAAACGCCACAAAAACAACAACAAAACGCCACAAAAACATCAACAAAACGCCACAGAACATCAACAAAACGCCACAAAAACATCAACAAAACGCCACAGAACATCAACAAAACGCCACAAAAACATCAACAAAACACCACAGAACAACAACAAAACGCCACAGAACAACAACAAAACGCCGGTCATCAGATTTACAAACATACTTCACTCAGAATCTCAATGTATGTTAATTGTTGATTCTTTTTTTTGCCGCTTCATTTTAAAAGTCACCTCCAAAATATCAAACGCAGACGTACAAAAAAACGGAAGTATCAATCTTATATGTAGCGTGTGCTGCTCACCATGTATGGCTGTATGTAGCGTGTGCTGCTCACCATGTATGCCTGTATGTAGCGTGTGCTGCTCACCATGTATGGCTGTATGTAGCGTGTGCTGCTCACCATGTATGGCTGTATGTAGCGTGTGCTGCTCACCATGTGCAGGCCGCCCTTCTCGTTGCCGCGGTCGCTCTTGACTCCCGACATGTTTCCGTGGTGTTTGAACACCCTTCTCAGGTGAGCCTCCAGCTCCGACTCGTTACGATTCTCGATCATGGACAGGTGGTCCAGGATCTGTTCATCCGTACAAATCAAAGCAAATCAGGACAACAACAGTCAATCAGATTGAACATCGTTAAAATCTGACGCTGGATCAGTTCTTACCAATAACACAATGTTTTACATCTTAAACCTGCAGTGAACCTTTAAACCAGAGGACGATCTGTGTGTGTGTGTGTGTGTGTGTGTGTGTGTGTGAGAGAGAGTGTTTCTGTGTGTGTGTGTGTGTGTGTGTGTGTGTGTGTGTGTGTGTGTGTGTGTGTGTGTGTGTGTGTGACCTTGGTCCCGGTGAGCTTGCACAGAGTGTGTAACAGGGTCTTCAGCGTCCTGTGCGGCACGTCGCTCTTCAGCTGCTTCAGTTTCTCTTTGGGGAAAACCTTCATGAAGTTGTGGACATCCAGCAGGATCCGGTCCAGGTTGATGGTGTTGATGGTCTCCGGCAGGAAGCGGATCAACCTCCACAGACACTGAACACACACACACACACACACACAGCGGGGTCAGTTTAAACGAGCCTCCGCAGCAGGACGGCAGGTTCTGGTGTCGGGTCTACTTACCTTTATCACCAACTCGGAGAACATCGGAGAACCGGCCGTCGTGACCAGAGTGTCCTGCAGAAGAACCAGCAGAGCGCTGGGGGGAGGAGGAAGAGGAGTGAAGGAAGGGGAGGAGGAAGAGGAGAAGAGGGAGGAGGGGAGGGGGGCACCAGAGGTGTTAAAAACACTGTAAACACCATTTGTATTTCTTATTTCCTAATGAATCCTCCTCTGGGATCCGATCAACGTCCTCCACACTGACCTGATCATGTTGGTCTGGTCTGAGGACTCCAGGACTCGGATCACCAGCAGGTTGACGGACCTGATGACCTGCTGTCCGTCCTCGATGTCCTCCACTCTGCTGTCCAGCAACAGCGTTATCACGCCGTGCATCAGGTCCTTCAAGACACCCATGGACGCCTCTTTGGCCAGCGACTCGATGGAGAACAGCTGCAGACAGGAGACGTCGTTAGTGTCTCTCCGTCACTACCACGACCGGACCGGACCCGGTCCAACCCGGCTCCTAACGCGCGGCGACTCACCGACAGGATGTTGCCGATGATGCAGCTGTACAGCTTGATGATGTCCTTCTTGTCCAGCCGGTCGTCGGCGATGTGCGTGCTGTAGATCAGCCGCAGCTGCATGAAGGTGGCGATGAGGAACTGATCGATGTGTCCCGACATCACCTCGGCTTTGTCCTCCTGACGCAGCACCTCGTCGATCTGCAGAGGACCAACCACACCAGGTCGTAAAGACACGGACGGGACCGGACGTCCCCCCGGCGATCAGCGCTCTGCGAGCGTCGTACCTGCGCCAGCGCCTGGATGCTGGTGTTGATGTCGCCGCTCGCCACCTGAGAGATGACGAAGTTGATGGTGGAGGCCGTGCTGTTGTGCAGGTCGTCGAACTGCGGAGAGACGGATCGCATCCTTCGAACACAGAAGCACAAAGACGGTTTTAAACCAGCCGAGCTGCGCGAGGCGTTCGCTGCCGGTCGGACTCCGGAGACTCCGGCTCTCCTTACTTGCGCTCGGGGATCATGATGGGCTCCAGCAGCTCGTCCAGCTTGTGCTGCACGAGGTCCGGCAGCTCGCACACGCGGCTCTGGTCCATCTCGATCATGTCCAGGTCCAACTGGAACTCCTTGGGGATGGACGGGTGGGACGACTCGCTGTGCTGAGCGTTCTGACGGGCTTGGCTGGACGGACAGGGGACAGAAGGACACGGTCAGGACGCCGTCTCATCGATCAGTGCCGATCAGCTCCAGAACCGACTGACATGAGTTTTAATCTGCGAGTCGATGACATCACCTGGATGTGGAGGACGATCCTCAGAGTTTAACCAGAGGAGGAAACGCTCCAGTCCATTTTATACTTGAAAAACTGTCGTTAACCAAATTTAAAGGGTTTCAAACTTCTTCAACAACGATCTGAGGTGAATCAGTCGATCAGATTTCAGAAGTTCTGTCTGAACTGGAGCCGATCAGCTCTGATCTCCAAACAACATGAAGGGAAAGATCCACATTTAAAACACACAAACTCAGAGACTGATGACGAGTTCGCACCTCCAAAACACACCGGAAACGATCAGACCGACTCAAACTAGTCCCGAGACGTTCAGGCACCGCTGGAAATTATTCGTTTCATTGATTCTTAAAGGGAACAGAAGGAAATTAAATTTACTGAATTTTAATGCTGAGATTAACGTCGCGAAAACAAAATATCACCAATGTGAATTCAACCTTTTCTACTGATCCTGAAATAACTTTACGAGCATCAAATCTTCCAAAAGCAGACGAGTTTCGCTCTATTTTAAGACTGTAGGTTTTATTTTTAGCTGACAGCTGTCTGTTAAATAAATAAAGGTTGGACCAGATGTTCTAATTATATCCTTTATTCTGTGGTTGCGCCCTCTAGTGGATCCTCCAGTCACACGCAGAGTTCAGCAATAGCAGTCCTGACCGTCAACGTGAGCTTTAAGAACAGGAATATCTCCGGCCTCAGTCACATGACGTCACATTTCTACCAAGTCTGTTGGAGGAAGTTGAAGAACCGTTGGACGGATGTAAATGTTTACAAGAAACAGGAAGTAGGTTGTAAACGACGCCGTGGATTCTGGGCTACCTCGTTGTTTTTCGATCTTTGAAATGTTCATAAAGTTAAGGTTGTACATAAAGTTGCTTTGAACTTTGAGTTACTTTCATACTGAAGAAATCTGCAGGTGTGACAAGCGTCTGTCTTTTATTTTCTTCCAAACTAATAGTTGTCATCGATGATAATCCGGTTTAAACTACACCTAACTTCCTGTTTTTAAGACCACCTGATGCAGCATCTTTGTCTAAAAAACATCTGCAGCAACATTTCAAACCCCAAAATCTGGTCGGAGAATCTGAAAACACCGACGACCATCTTCTCCTTCAGAATGAAATCTCTGGACTCAAACAGCATTCGGTCCAACTGATGAGGAATTACAGCGGTTTGTTAGTGTGAGACGGAGCGGAGGACAGTTCACCACACAGGGAGGACAAGGAGGACAGAGGGAGGACACTACACCACACAGGGAGGACAAGGAGGACAGAGGGACACGGACGGTTAAAGGTTTGAACGTTAGTCTGGTGCTTCGGCTCGGAGGAACAAGAACAGAGCGTTTGTTCCTCAGCAGGCGAAGAAACAGAACTAAAAGTCAAACAGAGCTTCATGAAGGACGAAGGTTCATTCAGAGGAGCTGACAGGACAACACGCAGCAGAGAGGAGGAGGAGTTGTACTCACATCCTATACGTGCGATACATGATTCTGCTCCGGAAAGGAAGGCAGGCAGAGCCGAGAGGAGGAAACCACACAGGAAGAGAGACGAAGGGTTAAAGAGACAGACAGAAGAAACCCGGCATGCAAACACAGAGGAAGAGGAGGACAGATCGGTGTCATGGAGTCGAAGATCGGTCGGTCACGGCAGGATGAGGAGACGGAGACGGGAGAAGACCGGAGGACAGAACGGTTCACATGCTCACAGGAAACAGACGGAGAAGTCGGGGTTGGATACGAAACGTTACACCTTTAAAAACCTCTAAACGGGATGGAAACTGTTTGTTTACAGCAGAGAAAATAAAAGGCATAAAGTTTATGCCTTTTATTTTGAAATCTGAATTCCTAGAACGGTTCAGGCTCTGAAATGCTGCAAACTAACTTACAAAATAAGTAAAACGTGTTCACGATGAACTGAAACTCAGCATTAAATCCAGGAAATATAAAGAACTGCTGCCGTTCTCCGTTTCTTCAGCCGTCTGCTTTGAATGACCTTTATTGAACGGTCAGTGGACACAGTGGGCGGGGCTTCTGTTCAGTGTGATGTCCCCTCCACGTCGCCTAGCAACGGTGTGCCTTTAACGAATTGAACGCGAGTGTAAGGTGCACACAACTTCGCAGTTCCATCTGATATTTGAAATATCAGTATTGATGTTTAGTTTTTCACTTGTAAGATAGAAGTTTAAAACTTTAAAATACGACAGATTTATTAGCAGCTCAGGAACCTGGAGTCCAAAGAGAAGCAGTGATTTAGTCTCTCTTTGATCTGTCTTAACCTCCAAACTTTGTCCACCGTCAGCTATAAGTTGCAAAATTAAACAGCAGTTATCTGTTTAAAAGGCAACATCTGATTTCTAGATTGTGTGCTTCAATGACTAAAGTTTAGCGTTTAACTTGCGTATTTTCCCTGATGTCCTTCAGAGCTGGAAGTGCAGTGACTTCCTGTCCGGAGGTGACTCGGGGACCTACTTGAGCTTGTTGGGGTCCTCCTGTGAGGGCTTGCGGAGGAAGGTGGCGTTGGGGTTGGTGGGGTGCTCCCTCTGAGTCCTCTCCGGCGCGCTCTGCTTGGCCGGAGCTGCCGGAGTCTTCTTGGCCGAGCGCTTGATCCTCTCCTCCAACATGCTCATGTCCTTCTCCGACAGCTGGAGGAGGAACATCAAACTACAGATTAAACTGATGCATTTTATCCATCAAATACAAATAAAACATTTTTAACGATCGCATCTTTGACAGGAAGTTGTCTCCGTCCGTCTCACGTTTCCGATGAGCTTGTAGACCTGCTCCCCGCAGACGTTGTAGACGGCCACCACCGTGTTGAGCGCAGCGTTGCGGACGGACGTGTCTCTGTCCCCGATGTGGACGGCGATCTCCTTTAGACACTTGGCGGGAGTCGGCTGGCACACGTTCATCCCGTAGCCCTCGATCAGACAGCCCAGCTCCTCCAGACACTCTGAGGACACCAGAGGAGACGCAGCTGTGAGGACAGTCGTCCTGCTGCAGAAGACAAAGGACGGTCGTGATGTGAACACCTACCAGCTCTCTGCTTGGAGTTCTTGGACTTAGTTCCCTCCATGAGAAACGGGAAGACCTTGGACGCCGGGTAGACCTTACACAGCATGGCCAGGATGGCCCGCACGTCTTTACGGACCACGTCCTTCGATTCTCCTACCTGAAGAGGAGGAGGAGGAGGAGGAGGAGAAACTCAGCAGAGATAACAAAGCGTGCCTCATCTGATTGTTCCGAGTGTGGCGTGCTCTGACCTTCAGGATGACGTAGGGCACGAAGGAGTTGGCCTCGTACTCCGTCAGGTGGTAGTTCTCCCTGTTGAGCATGGCGAACAGCAGCTTCAGGTACTCCAGAACCTTCATCAGGACCGTGGTGTTGGTGTCGAAGAAGCGCAGCGTGAACCACTTCATGATCAGGTCCAGGCAGCTGATGGTGGCATCGCTCTCCGTCTCCAGCCTCTGTAGGAGGGGACACACCGTTACACAAACACACAACACACAACACACAACACAACACAACCCGCCTGCAGAACGAGGGCCGGCCGATACCTCGATCATCACTCCGATGGCCTTCACGTGTCTCTGGAAGTCGAAGTGGAACAGTTCGTCCTGCAGCCACTTGGCGAAGCAGGTGGACATCTGAGTCTTGAGTTGCTCCACGTACTCGTCTCGAGGAGTGATGAAGTTCCACTTCAGGATCTACAACACCAACAGGTCAAATGATGTCACATCCTGTCGGGTTACTGGGATCAGTGACTGACAAGTAAAAAAAGAATCAGGTCGTCCATCATCTCCACCCGCTTCATCCTGGACGCTTCGCAAACCAACAGCAGACAACCCGTTTGTTTTTTTTTGTTTTTTAAACGTACCTTCAGCTGCTTCTCCTCCTTGATCCTCTGCTCCTTGGCGTTGGGGACGAGGACAAAGATGGGACCCGACCTGTCTTCATCATCCTTCAACCCTTTGGCTGCAGGCTTCTTGCTGGCTGCACCCTGAGGACACGGAGAGGACACGGAGGACACGTCACGGTGAGTGAAGCAGCCAAACGGCGTCTGACTGTGTTCGTCTTTGATTGATCAGAGGAGGAGCGCGAGTGACGGACAGCAGAAACAGGAGTGCTACGTTGAAAGGATGTCAGTGCAGGTTAACACGGACGGTGCAGAAACGCAATCATGCAGTGGAGTCGCCTGAAGGCGTCACGTGACCTGTCAATGTCACCTGTGAACACGCGCACGCTGCACATGATCTCAGTGCACATCTGCATGTTAGTGATTAGAGACACAGGATTAGACCGAGCCGCCGCCGGCCGGCTCACGGTTCATATCTCTCTCTGGTGTGTCTGATCGAGCACACCTGTCGCACATCTACCTGTTGACTGCCAGCAGCAGCCTTCCCTTTGCTGCCCAGCTTTTTACTACCATTAGACTCCTTGTCCTTGGAGGGAGGGGGAGGGGGAGGGTCCTCGGGAGGGGAGGGAGGCTGGGTGAGTAAACAAACCACATCATGTTTACACATCACGGTAAGAAAAAAATGACATCAAGTGATGTGCACGGACAAAAAAGGAAAATAAAAACATGTCAACAACAACAGGATGAGAACAAACAATTTCTATTCAAGTGTTTCAAAATACAAAACCACAAAACTTTGTTAAAATGAGTAGAAGAACTGCGTCTGTTTAAATCCAGCTGTGATCAGAAGTGTTGTTTTCCTGTGTGGAGCCGGAGAACAGAACCAGGACCTGAACAGGACCTGATCCACACAGACGTACCTTCTTCGCCGCTCCTCCTCCTCCTCGGATCTTCTTCCCTTCAGGTTTACCGTCAGGCAGGTCGTCACCAGCAGGCTGAGAGCGGGAGGCTGAAGAGGACAGACGGACGACAGCCAATCAGCACAGAGAGGATCTCCTGTCACTGCATCTACTGTCACTCTCCATTTACTGTTATGGTGTATTTACTGAATATTCACTATTTATTTATTGCTTATTTAACTTGTATTTACTGTTCATCCACTAAGTACTTCCCCTTTATTTACCCTGTATTCACGGCTTATTTCCACCAACACCTGTTGGGTGTCTGTGGTTGGAACAGGTGTATAAAACATTTCTGGTTCTGTCGGACCGACCTGAAGCCGCTCTGCTCGGCTCCGCTGATCCTTTCCCGCCTCCCGTTTTGGCCGGAGCTGCAGGTTTGGCCGGCATCACTGCTCGGGCCTTTTCCAACATGGCAACCACCTGGTCCTTGGATGCGGGCTGCAGGGAGACGAGGACATGAGGACATGAAGACAGCACTAAGAGCCGCCTCAGAGTGTGACACCGTCAGTGAGAGCTCCGTACTTTGAGTTTCCCCGCGGCCTTGGACATCTTGTCGTGTCCCAGGTGCATCATGAAGGTGGGCAGCGCGTCCTGAGCCTTCTTCCTCACGTCTCCGTTTCTGTCCTCCAGGCAGGCGTAGAGCTGAGGGACGCACAGCATCAGGTCCGCCGGGACCGTCCTCAGGGTGGGCAGCTTCTCCGCCAACCAGCCCAGCAACTGGAGGACGAAGACAGCGTCAGTACGCGTCTCTGACTCGTCCCTGAACGGAGACGGGTCGGAGTCTCACCTCCTGTCTCAAGAAGGGGTTCTCCCTCCTCAGCTCCTCGGACAGGTCCTCCCCCTCCAGCCACTCCTTCATCCCCGTCTGCTCCACCCAGGCCTGCAGGGTGTTCATGGCCGCCGTCCTCACATTGGTCTGCGGAGGGACAAAGAGACACGTCGGTCACAGTGGACGGAGAGACGCTGTGTGTGTGTGTGTGTGTGTGTGTGTGTAGGGGGGGGGGTACCTTGCTGTCTCCCAGCACGGTGATGATGGGGATCCCCAGAGCTTTGACGTGCTGCTTCAGACCGGGTCCCATGGCAACGGCCAGCTGCTGCAGGATGGTGAGAGTCTGCTGCACCTGG
Source organism: Embiotoca jacksoni (assembly GCF_022577435.1). Lineage (NCBI taxonomy): Eukaryota > Metazoa > Chordata > Actinopteri > Embiotocidae > Embiotoca > Embiotoca jacksoni. The sequence goes on along the minus strand of NW_027185446.1, from coordinate 286,480 downwards.
AGATGGCGACAGGAAGCACCGCGGTCACACCAGCCATCGGACATCCTGTTTCCTCTAAACTACTGAGGCTGTGCCTTCATGTTACTGTTCTTCAAATATACATTTATTAAAGAGATGTGACAATTCAGAGCTGCTGATATCAGATCCTGGAAATAAACCTGAGAATAAACTTCATGAGTAAAGTTCATGTAAATAAAAACACGGTCCTCAGTTTGCAGCTGAAAGATAATCTAATCTAATATTTTTCTGTATTTAGACCTCAATCTAAACTAAAATAAATAAAATATACGAGCAGATATTCCCTTTATGGTTGAGAGGTCCAGTGCAGAGTTGACCTCTCTAACATGACCTGAGTATATTTACAGTACAAGGTTTCACTATAAACACAGATAATTAAAGAAATACCCAGTATGGACTTCAAATTAAAAGCCTGTGAAACAGGAAGTGATTTTATTTTGTTGACGTTGTGTTTCATGCAGCTGAGCCAGGCTTCAGGATTGCTGCTGCATATCTGACAACCAAAAAACGAATATTCACACCAAACATGGAAATGGACATGTTCTTTCTCAGGATTTCTTCAAATCCAGCTGATATTAGAAATCAGTTATTTTTTTCCGATCGTTCTGAGTGCAGCACCATCAGTGAACCCGGCGGACTCACCAGGATCTTGTTGGAGTCGTTGAGTCGGCCCTTCAGTGCCAGCGGCAGCTCTCCGATGTTGGCGGTGACGAACTTGGCGTCTGAGATGACGGCCGCCGCCTCGTCCAGACCCTCCTTCCTGATCTTCCAGTTCTTATCTTCAATCTTCGACACCAGGTCGGACGTGATCTTGTCGCTGATGTCTGTCCGGGGCAGCAGGTCCATGATGTCCTGTCCTCCTCCTCCTCCGTCTTCGTCCTGCTCGTCCCCGTCGTCGCCCTCCTCCTCTGCAGCCTTCTTGTTGCATCTGATGGGAGCTGGAGGCGACTGGCCCTGCATCTGTCAGCGACACACACACACACACACCATCAGCCTGAACACTAACATGGAGAGGAGCCCGTTTATTTCAGGCCTGTTTCATGGTTAAAGACGGAGACGGAGTGTCCATGGTGTCGCGTGTTCTCCGGTCTTCACCTTCTCAAACTCGACGTCAATCTGAGCGAGGAGCGCCGGCTTCTCGTCCTCGAAGAACATGCGTAGCGGAGCTCCCATGTAGAGGTACATGACTCCCAGCAGGGCGATGGCGGCCGTGCGGACGGCGGGGTTGGTCGCTCCCAGAGCCGTCTTCACGTTGTTGATGAAACCCTTCACGTTGATGCTGAGGAGTGGGAGAGGGGAGGGGGGGTCAAAGGTTAAACCGGTGCCTTTCACATCGGAGATGTTCCGGCTTTAAACTACGACAAACATGTCGGAAATCGTTGCGTCCGTGCGGGACATGCTGGGAAATCTGAGTGTGGGCGGAGCCGATGGCGTTTTGTCCCCCTGTGATGTCAGAATCAGTAAAGTAGCGACGCCCTCAACTTTCACCACGTTTATTGTTTACATCAGGTGAATCAGAATGTTCTAATTCTATCCTTGTTTCTGTGGTTACGCCCTCTAGTGGATCCTCCAGTAACACGCAGTCTGCAGTTTTGAATCAAATCTTTTCGGAGTGAACATCTCTCTCTGCAGCGCCCCCTGCTGGGTGGAGGCAGCGTCATGAACCAAAACTACAGTCTGTATCACACAGAATCATTTACAACATGTCAGCTAAAAATATTTGAAATGAGAAGTTTATAAGAGCCTCTTTCTGTTTTGTAATTATAATTATCTAAACCGGAGTTCATCATGTGGACATTAAACATCTTTTAATTGATTATTAAGATGTTTTAGCTGCAGAGAGGAGATGAATACATCAGTGGCAGCGAGCTGTGGAGTGGAGACAGGAAGTTACCCGGTGAAGCCAAACTCCTTCATGGCGTTGGACAGCCAGTTCAGAGTCTCTGCCTGGTTCTTGGGGTTCTTCTGGGCGAACGCCATCGACACCACCTGATGGAAGGAACAGACTGTGTCAGCGCTTCAGCAGCAGCAGGCTGACGTACGATCTTCATGTACAATCTAGAGAAAGAATTCAGACCTGCTCTGCGGTCCACGGCAGCGAGCACGCCACACCGATCGCCGTCAGTCCCTCTTTGGCGTTTCCGCCGCACTTGACGTCTCCGACTTTGTCCACCAGGCCGTCCAGGACCACGGAGGCCGACGTCCGGGAGAACTGTCCCCTCTGAGCGATCAGAGCCACCACATGCAGCTTCATCTGCATAACCTGCACAACAACGACAGGAGGTCACATGATCAGGGGGAGGAAGCACGTCCGACTGACCGAGCGACCGTCGCTCCGCCCCGAGATCCTCCCGGTCCGGTCGGGTTGAGTTACCTGGAAGTTGGTCTCTTTCCAGCCCGGTTTCTTGGCCAACATCCGGACTAAAGCCTGGCAGGGCATCGCCGCCTTGTCCAGGGTCTCCACGGCCTGGAAACACAGGACGGTACTTTAAACACACACTTCATATATTTACTGGAAAACCAGAGCTCATGATTATTATCAGTTATTTTGTCTATTAAATGTCAGAAAACAATCCGTAATTATGACCAATTCTGATAAATGTCTGTCAGTCGGCAGTGAATCATTCTGTGAGGTTCAACGTAAAAATCATAAATTTATGACCCAGGAAACAAGAAAAGGATTTCACCTTCTGGAACTCCTCCATACTGGCCAGACGCTCCTTCCAGTTGGCCGAGTCCAGCTGCTGCAGACAGGAAGCAGGAAGTACACCTGCTGCAAGGTCCTCGCACACTTCAGGCTGACACGCGCACAAACACACAGGACACGTTAACATGCTGATGAAGATGACACTTCACTCTCAACTTAATATCTACGATCACTACGGGCTGCAGGACCGGATTCAATTCAACTTTCAGTGATGTGTTGTAGTGCACCAGTTACACCAGCAGAGGTCAGTCACGACACACAGCTGCTGAGCTGAGGAAGAGGGACGTTCAGGGTTCTGATCCGACGGTCCGGGTGAGGAACTCGTGATCAGGTCGGCCACGTGAGCACGAGACCTCCGAGATCTCACCATACGCTTGTCCTCTCGGCAGAGACGCCACTTCATTACGTCCACGAGACATTTAATGAAAATGCATAACGATCCTTTACTTTTATCTGTTTTGTTCTGCAGAACATCTGGTTCTCCTCTTCATCGTCTCTCAGATGAGGAAGCTCTGCTGCTGTTTGACGTCTCCCAGTAGTGTCAGTGGAAACACTGCCATGACAACCAAACCTGTCTGCGTCCCTCCGACTGACATCAGACGCTGATTTTAAAAAGGCCTGAAGGGTTTCTAATCTTAAAGACTCCGTGAGCTCATCAGAGGACTTCCAGACTTACCGACAGCTCCGTCTCCGTGAACTCTTTGCTGTCCGACGTCTTCTTGGTTTTCCCACCAGCTGCCGACGCAGGTTTTCCTTTCTTAGCGGCACCTGCTGACGACTGCAGACAGCAAACACAGAACGTTAAAACTGAAGACTCTTCATGTGAATAAATGTTCAGAAATTCATTCAGATGTTAAGTTGCTTTTGTTTTGCTGCACAGATCTCCGTCTACCTTGCTGGCAGCGGCACTTTGGGTCTTCTTCGGTGGACCAGAGGATTTGGGTGGAGCTTCAGCAGAAGCTTTAGCAGCAGGCTTCTTGTCTGAAGCTCCGCCTCCTGCACCCTTCTTCCCTCCAGCCAGCTCCACTTTATCAGCGCTCTCTTTAATCTGTCAGGAGTGAAAGGAGGATGTTACCGACAGTAGAAACAGGAGGAGGAGTTTTCTTTTGTCCCGGTCCGAACCGCTCCTCTCACCTTGTCCAGTTTGAGTTTGTCCAGGTCGGTCAGGAACGGGTTCACCGCCTTCTCCCCCACCACCTTCATGGCCGTCCCCAGAGCCTCGAAGGCGGCGTCTCGGACCTCTGGCGCCGAGTCGTTCACTTGCTGAGATGACGGGGAGGAAAACACAAAGGACACTTTTAAAAGGTGGTTTTCACCGTAAACCCTGAAGTTATAGCATCATCACTCATAATCCGTCTGCAAGGAGACACCGTAACACAAGTTTGTTTCCGATCATGTTAGAGACGCTCATGGCAACTCGACTGTCACCCATCACTTGAACAGACGAACACGCCGTCGAAGTCCTGAAACCGTCTCCTCGACCCCCCGACTCCCTCCCCCCGGTTCTGAAGGTGTTCAGTGAGGTTCACCTTGATGAGAGCAGCACACAGAGGCTTCAGGACGCTCTTGGGCAGCGTGGCCTGCACGCAGTGTCTGAAGGAACGAGCCAGAAACAGTGACGCCTGCTGCTTGATGGACGGGTTCTTGTTGTCCATCACACCCAGGACGTCCTCCGACAGGTTCTGAAGGGTCGTCTGCAAACACACAGCAAACGTGACATCATTTAAAAACCACGGAAGAAATATCAATCCATCAGTCGGACCGGGAGGCAGCAGGGGGCGCTATACACAACAACAGTTATGGAGTTAGAGCGTCGCCACAGACCCGAGCGTGACCTTTAACCTCTGCACGGGTCTGAACGTGTACTCACGGTGAGGAAGATGGCGTCGATGGCCTCCTGCAGGGCCTGCACCACCTGAGGCTTCTTCTCCTTGAACTTCTCCAGAATCGTTGGAACCACCTGAGAAACACCAGTTAGTCCAGTTAGTGAGGAGTTCTGCTTCGGTTCTGGATGTTCGATCCACGTCGGCGCAGGGCCGAGCGGTTCTGGTGACCCACCTGTCCTGCGTACGTTCCAAACTTCTTCCTGAGACCGGCTGCCAGCGCCGCCAGACATTTAGCCGCCAACGACACCAGCATCACGTTGGCATCTTTCCCCACCACCTGGAACACAGAGTAAAGTCACATGATCCCCACCAACCCATCCTATTGGACCAGGACCAGAACCTGGACACCCCCCGACTGTAAGAGCTCGTTACCTTCTTCAGGGCTCTGACGAGGTCTCCGTAGTCTCCGTTCTCCAGTTTGGGGTTCTTGGTCAGAACCTCGATGGCCTCCAGAGCTTCTTTTCTTTCCTGCCACTTTTTAGCTTCCTACAGATCCCGACAAAATAAAAGCACAATTCTTACGTTGGACATTTGATGTTTTGTCTCCGTTTAAACAACCTTTTACATCTCTAGAGGATACTACGTCCCGCCCACCGATAGCTGTAACCTGACTGCACCACAGGCCTGTCAATCAAACAGACACGCCCCCAAAAACAGGTCTTCTTGAATCTTCTTTTCTAATGAATGAGGGATTATTTTCAGATGGACCTCCAGAAAACTAATAAGAAGGAGTGACTTTAGCTAACAACACCGAGATAACTGATGGACACATTTTATTCACTTTGGATTTGATGAGAGAAGTTGAATGGGAGTCTATGGAGCCGGAGGCTTTTTGGAGCCGACCTCTAGTGGCACTCGCTGGTATTGCAGCTGAAGACACTTCTGGATCAGAACCATTTTACAGACCTGAAGCTACGAACTCTTTTATATCCAGTCTGTATTCAGGACGTTAGTTCTGGTTCCGTAGATGTTCTCTGGTCCGTTAACGGACAGATTTGAGGCTACAAAGTTTGATAAACTTACGATTTTCTCGTAGAAGTCTTTGGGCATCTTGGACAGAACCTCCACGGCCTCCAGCAGCTCGTAGGGATCCACCGCCGCCACCGGCTCATCCTCGTCGTCTCCTGGAGGAGGAAGAGGAGGAGAGAGCAGAGCGTGACTGCGATTCCTCACCATGAAGGATGGTTAGCAGCAGGTAGCAGCGAGACTCACCGTCAGACTGATCGCCTCCTTGAGCTTGTTGCTCGAACTTTGCCTTCAGGTCCTGCTGGGAGCGCAGGAAGCGGGTCTGCTTGGGAGGAGACGACGGCAGCTTCACCCACTCCTCCTCCAGGTCCTTCAGCTGCAGGGACGGAGAATAAAGAACAAAGAGGTTTCCTTCAGTCCGGCGGGTCTCTGACAGTGGAACATTTAAAGGAGCGTCACTGTGAGCGAGTCCCACCTGCACAGAGTTGATGTTCTGCAGCGGCGGCCGCAGAGCGTCTCGGATCCACCTGTAGATCTCTACTGCCAGCAGCTTGGCTTCGTCTCTCACCGCCTTCTCTCTGGACTCGAACTGTTTGGGCAGAACCTTCACGACGGGCTTCAACGTCACGATCTTCGACCCAAACTCACTGCGGGAGGACGAGGACAGACGGATAGTGTTATTGACAGACAGACCGGCTGACAGGAAGAAGTACCAGGAAGACTGAGCGGTGGGCGATATGACTGCAAAATAATATTACGGTATATCGTGGTACTTAAATAATAATTTCAACAAAATAAGTGTTATAGATTTTGTCTGCATAAATATAATATTACACCTTCAAATATTCAGTAAAAACCTTGAGTTTCTGTTGTTTACAAACTAAAGTGAGATTTATAAACTGCAAACACGCTGTCATACAGTTCCTCTGTAACAGTGTGACGTCATTACGTTAACAGGTTGGAAAAGTGACTTTAACGCGATATAAAGTTTTTCTATTGTCTGAAAAATGGTCCTTGTATTATCATGAATGATTTGATATAACACCCCGAGTCAGAGATGATATCAAACTGATATCAAAGAGTTTTTGTTTGTTCTCTTTGCAGAACTTCAGACCGTAAACTGTTCTGGTTCTGATGAGAAAAGCTCTGCTGAAGCTGTTTGTGCTGAGAACAGGACATGAATAAAGAGAAACATGTCCTCTCCACAGTTTAACCAACATGTTCCTCATGTTTTTATCCATATTCTCCATATTGGACTCCCTCTGACCCGACCAGCAGCGGCACCGACCTGAGAGCCCGGCGGAGCGCCTCGATGCAGGCCACCACGATCTTGGGGTTCTTGTTGTCGAGTCCTTTGAGCAGCTCGTCCTGGACCACCTCGGCCTTCTCGATCTCGATGTACATCAGGCAGATGTCCGAGCCCAGCTCTTTGGCCCGAGCCTTCGGCTGGTTGAACACCTTGCACACGACGCCCGACACCACCTCGCCGGTCGTCCTGCAGCAGAGGACAGAATTATTATTTCAGAACCACTGACCCGATCACATGATGCTGCTGATCTGTGTAGTGAAGGCAGAACTTGAAACCTCTTCATGGACCGAACCATCAGAACACGACGACCGGTTCTCTGCAGTTTATTCACTTGGATTTTATTTAGAAATGTTTGTGTACTCACTGTTTGCTCAAGTCTACAAATATACATCAGATTTTGGTTTCTACAACAGTGAAGGTTCAGCTTTAATACGTTATTTTAATCAGCCCGACAGGAAATCACTGTCACAATAATCAACACAAGTTCAACACATCTCCACAATATTCAGCTCAGTGGATAAATTACTTCAAAATCAAATCAAGAAATGGAATCAGAAGTTGAGTTGTGATATTCCTGAGGAGTTTCCTACATTTACTATAGACTCATGAAGAAGGCCGATTTAGATTAGAGTTTAAATCTGAGTGATTTGAATTGAAATCTGATTGGATGTGTTTAATACGTCCACAGAGTCGCCTGCTAACTCTGCTGCTGTGATGACCGTCTGTCATCGGAGGACACTGACGAGCCTTTAAAGGTGTTTCATGGTCTCACCATCTGAAACAACAGAAGCCCTGCGTGGTTCCACATCAGAGCAGCCCGAGTGTCCTCCACTTCCAGCCGTCTTATAATAAACCTGCAGCTGAGGCCCTCGTTGCCACCGGGACTTACTTGGTGGCCACGTGAGCGTTCTCGACGAAGGCCAGCGCGGCCTCCAGGCCTTTGAGCTGAGCCACAGCGTTCGAGTCAGTGACGAACTTCTTAATGAGTCCCAGGTACTTCCCCCACTCTGGACTCTTCTCATCCTTGATCCTCTGGAACAACTTCAGGGCTTCTTCATAACCGTTCAGACGGGCTTTCCACACCTGCAGCGGACAGACAAAGTCAGAGCAACATCAGTCGCACTTTGTTCTCCTCTACAGGGTTCAAGTGTCAAATTCCCTGTCTGGAAAAGAGTTTTTAAGATTCTCTGTCTGGAAAAGAGTTTTTAAACCCCCCTGGGCTGTGGGAACACCGCCTGCCAGAAAGCAAACACACAGATGTGCAGTGGCTCCTGAGGATGACGGACAGACGAGGTGACCTACATCCATAATGACTATACATCTTTTTTATACATCGTCCTCTCCTCTACGATAAAGACTGAATCTGCCCTCCGGACTGCAGCACTGAAACGTCTCCGCCCATGTTAAACACTCCCCAGCTGGTATCGGTCAGACTCAGGTTGAAATTGTGGTTCGATGACGTGCAGATTAAAAATGGCTTTTTGTCTGAGAAATAAAAAGAAAAGTTAAAGAGCAGTGAAACAGGAAGTTCAGCCTGCGGTCATTGTTGGAGTTCAACCACAACAACAATAACGAGCCACAAATGAACCCTGGAAGGGAAGAACAACACCTGCAGAGAGGAAATACAACTTTCATCTGACTAAATAAATATCTCTGTACACATATATCGCACCTGATTATACTCGTATTTCATAGGCTGAACAAACTTTGAATGTCTTTGAACAAAAACATCCTGAAGCTGAAGAGAGAAGGTAGGAAGGTGACTGTGATGATCATCTTCAGGGTTATAAACGATTATTAAACAAGCTGACAATTCATTTTATGTTAATTTAGTAACCGATTAATAGTTTCAGTTTGGACTTTCATTGATGTTTGATCTGTTTTAATCTGCATTCATTATGACGGGGACATTTAATTCGGAGGAAACAGCAGATTTCTGGGAGAAGGATGGTGAAGAGGATGAAGTGTAAACAGGAAGTGGGAGTCAAAATAAAATACATAATTATCTACCAAGTTTTCCCACGTTTACTTGTTATATGATAATAAATACCAGAGCAGATGATCAGGAACCTTTAACAGATGTCAGGAGTTAAAGTTGGTCAGCTCACCTTGTGTTCACATTTCTGGTCGGTGGGAAGCTTCAACCACTCGCTGTCGTCCCCCATGGTGGCCGGTCGGGGGATGGGCGTCCCCAAAGGTACTCAGCTGGAAGACACCATCATCATCATCACTGTGCACACAACACACACTGCTGCTGCTGTCGAGATGCAGGATGTAATCCAGATCAGTGGACATAAAACTTCTCCAGCTGACTCGAGGATCACGAGTCCAACTTCCGTTTCTCATGAAACAAATCTAAACTCCGACTTCATCATAAAGTTTAACTGACTTATTAAACTTGCATGAAGTCATGTGGATCTAAAAATGCTCGGAAGCTGCGACTAAATGTCAAAGCTCTGCAATCAAATTACTATGTTTGATTTGATTTACTTGATCGACAGGTAATAAGAGTCTGAGTGAATGCAGTGTTCACATCACTTCTTTGACCGTCAGGAGAAATTAGACCTTCAGTGTGTTTGTGAGCAGCTGGAGATCAAAGCATCAAATCACACATCCACACAACATCTGCATAACATCTGCATGACATCTGCAACATGGATATGTTTCTAATACTCCATGCCAGACAGAGCTGTCAAAACCACCGTCGTATAAAAGACTGAACTAAAGTCACCGTCAGGAGCAAAACTGCAGAACGAGGTCGACACCAGTCGTGTTCTGGGACGAAGAACAGCAGCACACAGCGTTTCCTCATCCGGTCATCTCCGGGTCAAATATGACATCAATCTCACAATGCTCATTATGTGCATTAAACATGTGATTTTACATCCGCTGAGGTCCTGACGGAGGAACATGTGGACGGAGGAGACGTCTCGGCTGCACAGACGCTCCCTGAAGTTCAGCTGCTTCACTTCACTCAATAAAAGACACTCCAGACTGTGTCAAGTCGTTTCTACTCAGACTCGCTCTCATGCACTCACTTCCACTTGAAAGCACAAGCATGTGATTGTCTAATGCACTTTCAGGGAGGGACAACGGCTTCATATTTCGCATTGATCTGGGCGAGTCCAGTAAACAGGCTGCACAACGCCGTCAGCTGAACGCCCGTCTCACACTTCAAAAACACAAACCAGGAAAATTTTACTTTTCAGACAGTTTATAGACATAATGAGCAACAACAGTGTCCTAAAAATGCACAAAGAGCAGCCACAACAGTGTGAAACCAACACTAAAGCAGATGTTTGGGTGGAAAGGGTACCAAAGGCCATTAAAATAAAATGCTAATTTAATGTGACCTTGGTTATTTATGAGGCAAGTGAACAAACAAAGCACATGACTTGATAGTATCTCGCTGCAGGAGTCATTCTGCTGCACTTCAACCACCAAGCAGCACTTAAAACACATTAAGAAACGCTTCTTCTGCTGCAGCTCCTCCTCACTGAGTCCCTGCTGCTCCGTACAGGAACAAAACGCTGAGCAACTCACCAAAGACGTGTATTTCACTACTTTTTAACACAATATCTTCTTGTACAGTAACTCCAGCTCCCTCATGGATGGTTGGTCCCACAAATCTCATCTGGACGGACCACAACCAGGATAAACTGGAGCCACATCCAGTTTGTTATTGACAACGTGGTGACGCTCTTCTCAAGAAACCAGCTGAAGTTTCTTAAACACACTAAACTATGAGTGGAGGATGAAATCTAACAAAACTGATGTTCACCACGACACCGACGTCCTATTTGCAGCTGTTAAGGGAAACCTGACCTCCAGCTCTTTGCTATTGATCCGCCATTTATGGCCCCTCTTAATGCTGTTAGTGTGTTAGTCGTCTTCGATACAGCCTGAACTTTGTCTGGAACACAGCTTCTGGTTCGTGAAACCTTTATTCTATTCGTGAGGATATAAAATAGAGACATTTCACTGCTTCTTTCCCCCTCAAGACCACATTAGACCCAGATCTAAAAACCGCTTTATTCTAACAGGTCAAACATGATCATACAGAGACTAAAACACTCTTTAAAACAGTGTCAGATTACAATAAGGGACATGTCACTGCTATTTTCATATTTGGACTTCATCCAGATATAAAACTACTATTAGACTACTGAACCCTTTGTTTACAATACATTACATCAACATAACTAAAACCACAGCTGATGTCTTAACACATATCTGCGGACTGACATCTCAAACACATCATCCAGCTGTTCTTCCAGGTGTGAGCATGTGCAGCAGGTAGTCAATAACAACAAGAACAACAACAAGTCTGTAATATTCAACTTTGAAAATAAACACACCGATTTGAGGCGGAATGCTTTAACGTGTGCACACTGCGCCCTCACAGGGTGACGGAGGTCAGCACCGTGTTATCAACACCAACTAAAGGGTAGCTTTACTACACACACTGGGAGTAACCAGTTTAATGTAACTGGGAGGAGGAAGGGAGAAACCAGTTTAATGTAACTGGGAGGAGGAAAGTAGAAACCAGTTTAATGTAACTGGGAGGAGGAAGGGAGAAACCAGTTTAATGTAACTGGGAATAGGAAGGGAGAAACCAGTTTAATGTAACTGGGAATAGGAAGGGAGAAACCAGTTTAATGTAACTGGGAGGAGGAAGGGAGAAACCAGTTTAACGTAACTGGGAATAGGAAGGGAGAAACCAGTTTAACGTAACTGGGAATAGGAAGGGAGAAACCAGTTTAATGTAACTGGGAGGAGGAAAGTAGAAACCAGTTTAATGTAACTGGAAGTAGGAAGGGAGAAACCAGTTTAACGTAACTGGGAATAGGAAGGGAGAAACCAGTTTAATGTAACCGGGAATAGGAAGGGAGAAACCAGTTTAACGTAACCGGGAATAGGAAGGGAGAAACCAGTTTAACGTAACTGGGAGTAGGAAGGGAGAAACCAGTTTAACGTAACTGGGAGTAGGAAGGGAGAAACCAGTTTAACGTAACTGGGAGTAGGAAGGGAGAAACCAGTTTAACGTAACTGGGAGTAGGAAGGGAGAAACCAGTTTAATGTAACTGGGAGGAGGAAGGGAGAAACCAGTTTAACGTAACTGGGAGGAGGAAGGGAGAAACCAGTTTAACGTAACTGGGAATAGGAAGGGAGAAACCAGTTTAACGTAACTGGGAATAGGAAGGGAGAAACCAGTTTAACGTAACTGGGAGTAGGAAAGTAGAAACCAGTTTAATGTAACTGGGAGGAGGAAGGGAGAAACCAGTTTAATGTAACTGGGAGGAGGAAGGGAGAAACCAGTTTAATGTAACTGGGAGGAGGAAGGGAGAAACCAGTTTAATGTAACTGGGAATAGGAAGGGAGAAACCAGTTTAACGTAACTGGGAATAGGAAGGGAGAAACCAGTTTAATGTAACTGGGAATAGGAAGGGAGAAACCAGTTTAACGTAACTGGGAGTAGGAAGGGAGAAACCAGTTTAATGTAACTGGGAGGAGGAAAGTAGAAACCAGTTTAATGTAACTGGGAGGAGGAAAGTAGAAACCAGTTTAATGTAACTGGGAATAGGAAGGGAGAAACCAGTTTAATGTAACTGGGAATAGGAAGGGAGAAACCAGTTTAATGTAACTGGGAGGAGGAAGGGAGAAACCAGTTTAACGTAACTGGGAGGAGGAAGGGAGAAACCAGTTTAATGTAACTGGGAGGAGGAAGGGAGAAACCAGTTTAATGTAACTGGGAATAGGAAGGGAGAAACCAGTTTAATGTAACTGGGAATAGGAAGGGAGAAACCAGTTTAATGTAACTGGGAGGAGGAAGGGAGAAACCAGTTTAATGTAACTGGGAATAGGAAGGGAGAAACCAGTTTAATGTAACTGGGAGGAGGAAGGGAGAAACCAGTTTAACGTAACTGGGAGGAGGAAGGGAGAAACCAGTTTAATGTAACTGGGAGGAGGAAGGGAGAAACCAGTTTAACGTAACTGGGAATAGGAAGGGAGAAACCAGTTTAATGTAACTGGGAATAGGAAGGGAGAAACCAGTTTAATGTAACTGGGAGGAGGAAGGGAGAAACCAGTTTAATGTAACTGGGAGGAGGAAGGGAGAAACCAGTTTAACGTAACTGGGAGGAGGAAGGGAGAAACCAGTTTAATGTAACTGGGAATAGGAAGGGAGAAACCAGTTTAACGTAACTGGGAGTAGGAAGGGAGAAACCAGTTTAATGTAACTGGGAGGAGGAAGGGAGAAACCAGTTTAATGTAACTGGGAATAGGAAGGGAGAAACCAGTTTAACGTAACTGGGAATAGGAAGGGAGAAACCAGTTTAATGTAACTGGGAATAGGAAGGGAGAAACCAGTTTAACGTAACTGGGAGTAGGAAGGGAGAAACCAGTTTAATGTAACTGGGAGGAGGAAAGTAGAAACCAGTTTAATGTAACTGGGAGGAGGAAAGTAGAAACCAGTTTAATGTAACTGGGAATAGGAAGGGAGAAACCAGTTTAATGTAACTGGGAATAGGAAGGGAGAAACCAGTTTAATGTAACTGGGAGGAGGAAGGGAGAAACCAGTTTAACGTAACTGGGAGGAGGAAGGGAGAAACCAGTTTAATGTAACTGGGAGGAGGAAGGGAGAAACCAGTTTAATGTAACTGGGAATAGGAAGGGAGAAACCAGTTTAATGTAACTGGGAATAGGAAGGGAGAAACCAGTTTAATGTAACTGGGAGGAGGAAGGGAGAAACCAGTTTAATGTAACTGGGAATAGGAAGGGAGAAACCAGTTTAATGTAACTGGGAGGAGGAAGGGAGAAACCAGTTTAACGTAACTGGGAGGAGGAAGGGAGAAACCAGTTTAATGTAACTGGGAGGAGGAAGGGAGAAACCAGTTTAACGTAACTGGGAATAGGAAGGGAGAAACCAGTTTAATGTAACTGGGAATAGGAAGGGAGAAACCAGTTTAATGTAACTGGGAGGAGGAAGGGAGAAACCAGTTTAATGTAACTGGGAGGAGGAAGGGAGAAACCAGTTTAACGTAACTGGGAGGAGGAAGGGAGAAACCAGTTTAATGTAACTGGGAATAGGAAGGGAGAAACCAGTTTAACGTAACTGGGAGTAGGAAGGGAGAAACCAGTTTAATGTAACTGGGAGGAGGAAGGGAGAAACCAGTTTAATGTAACTGGGAATAGGAAGGGAGAAACCAGTTTAATGTAACTGGGAATAGGAAGGGAGAAACCAGTTTAATGTAACTGGGAATAGGAAGGGAGAAACCAGTTTAATGTAACTGGGAATAGGAAGGGAGAAACCAGTTTAATGTAACTGGGAATAGGAAGGGAGAAACCAGTTTAATGTAACTGGGAGGAGGAAAGTAGAAACCAGTTTAATGTAACTGGGAATAGGAAGGGAGAAACCAGTTTAATGTAACTGGGAATAGGAAGGGAGAAACCAGTTTAATGTAACTGGGAATAGGAAGGGAGAAACCAGTTTAATGTAACTGGGAATAGGAAGGGAGAAACCAGTTTAATGTAACTGGGAATAGGAAGGGAGAAACCAGTTTAACGTAACTGGGAGGAGGAAAGTAGAAACCAGTTTAATGTAACTGGGAATAGGAAGGGAGAAACCAGTTTAATGTAACTGGGAGGAGGAAAGTAGAAACCAGTTTAATGTAACTGGGAATAGGAAGGGAGAAACCAGTTTAATGTAACTGGGAGGAGGAAGGGAGAAACCAGTTTAATGTAACTGGGAATAGGAAGGGAGAAACCAGTTTAACGTAACTGGGAGGAGGAAGGGAGAAACCAGTTTAATGTAACTGGGAGGAGGAAGGGAGAAACCAGTTTAATGTAACTGGGAGGAGGAAGGGAGAAACCAGTTTAATGTAACTGGGAGGAGGAAGGGAGAAACCAGTTTAATGTAACTGGGAATAGGAAGGGAGAAACCAGTTTAATGTAACTGGGAATAGGAAGGGAGAAACCAGTTTAATGTAACTGGGAATAGGAAGGGAGAAACCAGTTTAATGTAACTGGTCAGCATCAACCAGCTGTCGTCAGATGAGCGCCATTAAACAAGCTAACTTAGCAACAACAGAGACCGTTGCTACGTAAACCTGCTGATTCTGGTTGGAGCAGCTGTGGCCAGATGTGCAGCCAGATGTGCAGCTCCTGAAAAATGCGTCATAAAGACGTGTTATAATGAGAAAAGCATCCACAGAGAGCTCTCATTGTTTGACAGGGTCGGTAACCGCCGTTAGCTGCTTAGCAACCGGGCTACGAGCTAACCGTCCAACCGAGCTAACCGTCCAACCGAGCTAACCGAGCTAACCGTCCAACCGGGCTAACCGTCCAACCGAGCTAACCGTCCAACCGAGCTAACCGAGCTAACCGTCCAACCGGGCTAACCGAGTTAACCGTCCAACCGAGCTAACCGAGTTAACCGTCCAACCGAGCTAACCGTCCAACCGGGCTAACCGAGTTAACCGTCCAACCGAGCTAACCGTCCAACCGAGCTAACCGAGCTAACCGTCCAACCGGGCTAACCGAGTTAACCGTCCAACCGAGCTAACCGAGTTAACCGTCCAACCGAGCTAACCGTCCAACCGGGCTAACCGAGCTAACCGTCCAACCGAGCTAACCGTCCAACCGGGCTAACCGAGCTAACCGTCCAACCGAGCTAACCGTCCAACCGTCCAACCGAGCTAACCGTCCAACCGAGCTAACCGTCCAACCGTCCAACCGAGCTAACCGTCCAACCGGGCTAACCGGGCTAACCGAGCTAACCGTCCAACCGGGCTAACCGAGCTAACCGTCCAACCGGGCCGAGCAGCGCAGTTCACGGCGGCCTCGCGCTGCTCGTCGCGCGCAAACTTCACCTGAAAGTGTCTCGCGGTCCACCGGGTTACCTGTTCGCTTCTCCGGGAGACGGTCCGGTGCTGGCCCGGTTCGATGAGGGTGATAATGAGATCCCGCGGAGCCGAGCCGATCTTTATGCAGGAGCAGCCGCGCGGAAGATTCGATCCAACTTCCGGTACAAAATAAAACCAACAGCGACACAAGTTCCTTCTAATGAATCCAGCTCAGTGGACATGTTGGAGTAATAATAACCACTGGAGCAGAGCTTCAGCCACTTATCTGTCCTTCTGTCTGTCCTTCTGTCCGTCTGTCCTTCTGTCTGTCTGTCTGTCTGTCCTTCTGTCTGTCTGTCTGTCTGTCCTTCTGTCCGTCTGTCTGTCCTTCTGTCTGTCTGTCCGTCTGTCCTTCTGTCTGTCTGTCCGTCTGTCCTTCTGTCTGTCTGTCCTTTTGTCTGTCCTTCTGTCTGTCCTTCTGTCCTTCTGTCTGTTCGTGTTGCGCTCTTATTTTGAATACAAATGAACACCAACTTCCGGTATTGTTTCGCTTAAATATGTCTGGCTTGTTGCAGCTTTTTGAAACGACTCCAAGGGCGGAGAGACGGAGGAGGGGCGGAGCCCGGGGCACCACCCTGTCCACCACCCTGTCCACCACCCTCACCACCACCCTCACCACATCACCGCTGTGGTGAAGCGCGGGGCTTCATACTCAGTCTGACGGCTCGTGGAGCCTCAGAGACCCGGAAACAGCGGACGTCCATGTTTCACTCTTTAGCGACCACTCGAAACGGCTTCCTCGTTTGTCACGAGACAAAGACGTTGATTGGTTGCATTTGAACAGTGGTCCGCCCCTCGGATATGAAGCTCCTTACTGATTGGACCAGGACGTGACTTGCCCATTCTTTCAAGTGATTTGATTGGCTGGTCTGAAATGAATCCCTCCCTGCAGCTATGAGCGGTCATCCACATTGGTTCATTTCATATTTTACCTTTACACCTTCGTGTGTTGACTGGCTGCAGGTTAGTCATTATTTTATATGAATTAATTAGGACCCGAGCACCGAAAGTCCTGTTGTTGTTGTTCAAGCGATTATTATTATTCTCCGTAAACAACTGTATTTTTGGAGACTTTATCATTCAAACCTCATGAAAGTTGGTGCAGGGAACATGCGGAATATACACCCCCCCCCCCCCCCCCCCCCCACCGACGTGCAGCCTGAGAGGGACGCATATCACTGATTGCAGTTTTAATTATTATTCTTTTTTCATAATACAAATCTGCAAGTGTGCACATTATTTTCTAATGAAATCCAGACTCACTAACATTTGGGGATTATTATTAGTAAAAGTATATAAAATACAGCAAAATACTCCCTGTCAGTGTTTCACTTTTATACAAGATATTTTTTAATGAATATAACTGATGTATTAATGTCTATGTTGAATTTTACTGCTGTAAATCCTTACGGTTAATCTAATCTAAACTGCTTTATACGGTTGGTATATATAATCTACAGGCATGCATCACATTTATATATGTATACATACATATATATAGACATATATATAGACATATATGTCTATATATATGTATGCATATATATACACATATATATATATATATATCACATTTAAAATCATCACAGTTGGAGATACATGGTTTTCATTGGATAGGAAGAGGATGAACAACTGTAATCATCAAAGTAGGTGTAAAAAGGACCACATGTGCCTCTGAGATGTAAAATTATGAAGCTGCATGAAATGGAAATATTCAGGTAAAGTACAAGTACCTTCAATTTTTAGCTAAGTACAGTACTTATTAATGTAATGTAATAAAGTAGTTACATTCCACCACTGCAACAAAAGTAATTGCATGTGTTAACTTCCAATTATCCATCCATCCATTATCTATACCTGCTTTATCCTGAACAGGGTCACGGTCCACCAGCTCACTTTGGGAGAAGTTCACCTGGACAGATGGAACCACGACTGTTCACGCTCTCATTCACGTCTACGGGACATTTGTAGAACCACTAATGAACCTGGTAGCGTGTTTCTGGACGGTGGGAGGAAGCCGGAGAACTGAGAGAACCCACGCAGGCACACGGAGAACCTGCAGACTCACAGAAAGGCCGGATTTGAACCCAGAACCTTTTTGCTGTGAGGCAACAATGCTAACCACTGCACCGCTGTGCTGCTCAACTTCCAATTAAAGTTAATGAATTTCCAATTAAAGTTAATGTTACAGCTACTCTGCACCCTTAAACTTAAGGCCACTGCTGCAACTCTTACAGTGGTAATAACATATTCCTTTATGATTTCAAAGAAGACAAGTATCAGGACTCTGAAGTCTCTGCTGTCCCCACAGTGACAACAGGAGCCCTTATATTTTCATGTGATATGAATCTAGATA